>NC_053028.1:441326192-441626192 GCF_003073215.2 Triticum urartu | reverse complement strand
TTTGGAGTTGTGCAGAATAGGTCTCTAATATTTGCTCCTTTTCCAGCCTAGAATTCCAGCTGCCGACATTCTCCCTCTTCATGTAAACCTTTTAAAATAAAAGAGAATAGGTATAAGTATTTTGACATAATGTGTAATAACATCCCATAATGCAATAAATATTGATATAAAATCATGATGCAAAATGGACGTATCAGGGGGTCCTCGGGCATCCGGGCTATGCAACATGGGCCGGACTAATGGCCGCAAAGATACAAGATAGAAGACTTTCCCCCGTGTCCAGATGGGGCTCTCCTTTGCGTGGATGGCAAGCTTGGCGTTTGGATATGAATATTCCTTTCTCTGTAAACTGACTATGTACAAACCCTAGCCCCCTCCGGTATCTATATAAACCGGAGGGCTTAGTCCGTAGAGGCGGTGATAATCATACAGGCTAGACATCTAGGGTTTAGCCGTTACGATCTCGTGGTAGATCAACCCTTGTAACTCCTATACCCATCAAAGTCAATCAAGCATGACGTAGGGTTTTACCTCCATCAAGAGAGGGCCCGAACCTGGGTAAACATCGTGTCCCCTGCCTCCTGTTACCTTAGATCCTTAGACGCACAGTTCGGGACCCCCTACCCGAGATCCGCCAGTTTTGACACCGACATTGGTGCTTTCATTGTGAGTTCCTTTGTGTCGTCGATGAAGGATTCGATGGCTCGTTCGATCATCCACAATAATGCTGTTTCAGGGGAGATCCCCCCCAGGCCAAATTTTCGTGTTCGGCGGCTTCGCGCTGCATGCAACTTGATTGGCCACCTTGAGCAGATCGACAGCTACACCCCTGGTCATCAGACCAGTTTCCGGAACTTAAACTATGTCGCTGATATCCGAGGAGATTTGATCTTCGAAGGGTTCGCAGCCCCAATTGCCGCTCTGGCCTCAGATCCAGAGCAGGCCAACAGGTCCGAAGAAAGGAGTCTAGAGCCCACCGGACTCTTTGCACTTATGGAGCTTACTGCAGGAGAAGCACCGGACAATCCGCTAGACTCTAGGTCTGAACTCTCGAGGTCCATGTCAAGTGGGCATTGCCAGGAGACTCCGACTCTGGACAGCCTCATGGACTCTCATTTCTCTGTCCAACCCTCACCTTTAAACGAGGCCCTGGACTTAATGTGATCACTCGCCATTTTGGAAGGATCGCTTCCGAACTATGCCCAGCCCAGACTAGGGGCTGAGAGCGGGGAATTTTGCGTCCCACCCACCACCCACTTCATAGCCACTATCGAAGATTTAACCGACATGTTGGATTACGCCTCCGAAGACATCGACGGTATGGACGACTACGCCGGAGACGAACAGAGCCAAAACCCTCCGTTCACCGGATGATGGACGGCCACCTCCACATACGACGTGTACATGGTGGACACAAACAAATAGGATGGAAACGATGGCAACAAGAATCCGGTTGGGGACAAGCCTGCCAAAGCACCTCCAAAACATCGATGCCAGCGGCACCGCTCAAAATTGCATCGCCAAAAAGACACCAATACTGGCACCGAAGAGATTAACACTCCGGAAAACGCCGAGGACCCTGAAGGCCCTGTAGATCCAACATCCGAGCAGGATGATTGGGAGGATGGGCAAGTAAACCCCGACGATCCTATCGGGAACGAGGACTCGGAGGATAGCAATTACTTACTGATCTCTTAAGAGGATGTGAGCCTCAGTGACGAAGACTTGATCATACCAGAGGAACCCCTCGAACAAGAGCGCCTTAAGCACAGGCTAATCGCCACTGCGAGAAGCTTGAAAAAGAGGCAACAACAACTTCAAGCCGATCAGGATTTGCTCAACGATAGATGGAATAACGTCCTGACAGCCGAGGAATACGGCCTCGCACCCCCAAAGAGCTACCCGAAGTGCAAGCTACTACCACAATTTAATGACAAGGCCACAGAGCCCATACCACCAACGCGCGATGCTAATAGAGCCGACCTCCGTGTGGCCGTGACAAAATAGTAGCTCAAGCTGAACTCCATCCCGCACCACCTCGCCGTAGAGGCAGAAAAACAGCGGCCCCAGGATATACCTATGACCTACGACATGACCTGGGCAATAGAGCCAGTCAGACCAGATCAATCTACGGATCAAGGGGGCGTGCTCCAACGTGCGAGGGTGGCCATCAGACTTGGCGTGACAAACACAACCTCACACGGGCCGAAAACCGCATATGGCCTCTGTCCGAACTACGCCGCGGTGTTACCCGGTACAGAGGCGCCGCACACCCCCTATGCTTCACTGATGAAGTAATGGAACATCAGTTCCCAGAAGGGTTTAAACCCGTTAACATCGAATTATACAACGACACGACAGATCCCGCAGTCTGGATAGAAGATTTTCTTCTCCATATTCACATGGCTCGTGGTGACGATCTACATGCCATCAAGTACCTCCCGCTCAAATTAAAGGGACCAGCTTGACACTAGTTAAACAACCTCCCAGAGAATTCTATTGGCACCTGGGAAGAGCTGGAAGATGCCTTTAGAGCCAAGTTCCAGGGTACCTATGTACGCCCCCCAGACGCCGATGACCTCAGTCACATAGTTCAGCAACCCGGAGAGTCAACCTGGAAACTATGGACAAGGTTCTTAACTAAAAAGAACCAAATTGTTGACTGTCCGGCCCCGAAGCCCTAACGACCTTTAAACACAGCATCCGGGATGAATGGCTCGCCCGACACCTCGGCTAAGAGAAGCCAAAGTCCATGGCGGCCCTTACAGCACTCATGACCCGCTTTTGTGCGAGAGAGGATAGCTGGTTAGCCCACAACAACAATGGTACCAGCGATGCAGGTACCTCTGAAACCAGAAATGGCAACAGCAGGCCCCGACGCAAGAAACACAAGCGTCGGAGAAACAATGATAATATCGAAGACATAACGGTCAACGCTGGATTCAGTGGCTCTAAATCCGGTCAACAGAAGAGGCCATTCAAAAAGAACAAAGGCGGTTCATCTAACTTGGATCGAATACTCGATCGACCTTGCCAAATTCATGGCACCCCAGACAAGCCTGCCAACCATACCCACGAAAGTTTTTGGGTGTTAAAAAAGGCAGGTAATCTAAGTACCAAGCATAAGGAGAAGGGGTCGCCTAGCGAGGAGGAGGACGATGGACCTCATCCGCCGAATACAGGGGGACAGAAGAAATTTCCCCCCAAAGTCAAAACGGTGAATATGATATACGCTACTCATATCCCCAAACGTGAGCGCAAGCGCGCTATGAGGGACGTCTACGCGATAGAGCCAGTCGCTCCAAAATTCAATCCTTGGTCAGCCTGCCCGATCACTTTCGACCGCAGAGACCATCCGACTAGTATCTGTCATGGAGGCTCGGCCGCATTGGTCCTCGACCCAATTATCGATGGATTCCACCTTACGCGAGTCCTCATGGATGGCGATAGCAGTCTTAACTTTCTATATCATGACATGGTCCGTAAAATGGGTATTGATTCGTCGAGAATTAAACCCACCAAAACTACCTTTAAAGGAGTAATACCTGGAGTAGAGGCCCGTTGCACGGGCTCAATCACATTGGAAGTCGTCTTTGACTCACCGGACAACTTCTGAAGCAAAGACTTGATCTTCGACATCGTCCCCTTCGATAGTGGCTATCATGCACTGCTCGGACGAACCGCGTTCGCTCGCTTCAATGCCCTTGCAGCAGAATCCGTACTGAGGAGCACACCGCGGCCCTTGCAGCGGAAGTCCATAATGGCCTTATCAAGCCAAATACTACATCGGAAGTCAAGCCCCCGGACACTGTTAAACGCGTCCGGACCACCCTACAAAGCGATGATCAAGACTGTCAGGAGCTCGATTAGCAGTTCGGCCTCCGTCTCATCCCCAACCGCATCGCGGCATATGTACCACACGTACATAACTACGCACTGAAGATACCATGGGCAGAGACGGAGGCATATTAAAAATAAAATCCACAATACGGCTCGACCCTATGTGGACCACCATACCATTTCTCTTTTCCTTTTTTTTTCTTTTTGAGGTTCCTTAAACCCACGTCAACTTTTGATGGTACCAAGGGCACCGTTTCCAGTCCCTTTATGAAAAATCGATCGTTGATCGTCTTGAAGGATCACACACCAAGGAGCGATGCATATGTGCGGCAGAGTATCTAAAGGATCTTTAAAGATCGCCTCTTCCTCTTCAGGACCTGTACACAGCTTTCCCTGATATTCGGCATGTAAAATAGCCTGGATGTTTGTCACACCATTTGTAAAAATACGTTTTGACGTATCAATCAGACTATAATGGAAACAGTCTTTTGCCCAACGTACTCGGTACTGTCTTATTTCCTAATCTGTATTCCTTCTTTTTTCCCATCTGATTGCCGTGTACACCTGGGTACGAACTAAATCGCCAGGGGCTCAATTCAGCCACGTACATGTCTTAAAAATAAAACAAGTCCAAAACACGTTTACAGTGCAAATTCGGCGTCACGAATATAGCATTATATGCATTGTCTCCGAATCATGTCCTTGGTCAATAGTTGGGTTGCCCGGCTCCTGTGGTTATTACCTTACATTCCGCTTGTTCGGCTAAGGCAGTAAAGGGAGAACTATTGCGATTGTGTTTTCGGCTCATCCGAATAAACACTTCAGTAGAGAAAGCCAAAAACCGACTGTCATGGTGCGGCGAGAGCTGGTCAGCTATTCGGCGACTAACTACAAATATGTTGCGATTTTGCCCGTATTATGCGAAGGACCGATCTATGCCCAGTCAGGCGTCTACAACACCCAAGTTCGGATAATTCAACAACACTAGGGGCTGCGCCTATAAACTTGATTGTCAAACTCCTATGGCTAAGTGAGAGCGAAAGCCACATAGTCTGATTGCTTGGTTCGCCGCACTGACACCTCCTTCAAGGACCACGCTGGTTGGGTCAAGTGTGTCTAGGTGCCATTCTGAACACCCCTGTACTACCTATGTGGGGGCTGAAGCCGACGACTGGCCAACTGTCAGATACCGTGAACGGCCGCATAGGAGGAAAGGATTTCAATGTAAACAAGCAACACATTATACATAAGCCTTGTTTTATAATACAATCTACATGCATTACAGGTACATTCATTCGAATATAGTGTCCTTCGAACACTGACCCTCTACAATGCGGGAACCCTCCAAGACTTCATCGAAATACCGCTCTGGCGTGCAGTGCTCTTTTCCCACGGGCGGTCCCTCGGTTGCCAGGTTGACAACGTTCATCTTCGCCCACTGCACCTTGACACGGGAGAAAGCCATCCGAGCACCTTCGATACAGGCCGACCGCTTTATGTCATCAATCTGGGGGCAGGCGCTGACGAGCCGCTTCACGAGCCCGAAGTAACTACCGGGTATGGGTTCGGCTGGCCAAAGTTGGACTATAACATCCTTCATAGCCAGTTCGGCCACCGTATGCAGCTCGGTGCTGCTTCAGCTGGTCGCTAAAGGGCACCGGATGCTCTGGTGCAAGGTACTGTGAGCAGAACAGCTTCTCTGTCGAACTCCCCTCTTCGGCTTGGAAGAACTCTGCAGCATCGACAATACTCCGGGGTAATCCATAAACGCCCCTGGAGAGCTCTAAACGCGGGTCAGTAATATGTACCTCCTCCTTACAAATTTGCTTTGCATGTTAAAGGCTTTACCTGCTGCGATCTGCTTTGCCTCTTGGATCTCCCGGCAGGCGCTTTGGGCTTCAACTCGGGCTGCCTTCGCACTTTGGAGGGCCTCAGCAAGTTCGGAATCTCGATCCGAAAGCTTGCGCTCTACGGACTCACACTTGCCAATGGCATCTTTGATCTCTTGTTGAACCTCCTCCACCCGTGATTCATGCTTGTGGTGGGTGGCTCGTTCCCCCTCCGCCTCCTTCTTGGTCTCGGCCAGTGCGTTTTTGAGGGTCTCAACCTCAGAAACGTCCGCTATGAGCATAATTATAAAACTCGGGAAGATAGCACAATAACAAGCCATATCATGTCAAATGTGAATCACATACCTTGCCAACAGTTTGTTGGTGCGGATGAGCTCTTCATTGGCCCACTCTAGCCACCGCTTTAGTTCGGAAACTTCATCAGCATGGGCGGTTGCCGCCAACTTCGATGCCTGTTTGTTCAAATACACATGTATGTTAATCTCCTGTGAAATATTCGATCCTCTGTTCAGCTTTTTCTTCGCGAACGCCGAACGGTGTCTCAAGGGCTTATAACTATACACAAGCATTCTATTTATTTAAACCACGTACCTCAAAGCCTGTCAGAAGGCTACTATAGGCCTCGTTCAATCCGCTTTTAGCGGACCGAACCTTTTTAACCACCACACCTATAAGGGTACGATGTTCTTCAATGATGGAGGCTCTTTGAAGCGCTTCCATCAGAGTGTCCGGCGCCTCCGGATTGTTAGAGGTCGCCGGAGGAATCGATGCACCCCCTTCTTTCGAAGGAGGCTGCTCGCCTGATTCCGGAGTCGTAGTGGCCTCCGGAATCATATTTGGGTGGTGGCCAAATTGGGCATGGCCCCCAATGCTAGTCTCCATGGGGGTCAGCTCCCCCATGTTCTCGGCTGCAGATGTATTGCCCTCTGACGCCACCTTGATGGCTTCCCGCACCTCTCCATGTCCTGGAGGGGCCCTTCGGGACAACACTTCGGTGTTGTCCGTAGCAGTGGGTGGAGAGGCCGGTGGAGGCGACTCGCTCGCCATCATGTCAGAACCCAACGAATTCCTAGAGGACGATGATTGCCCGGGGAGATCGCGGGCCGGACTATAATACATAATTATGTGTGTTAGAATCACAAGGCATAAAGTAGGATACATACATTATCCTTAAATACTTACGATTCGGCCGAAGGCTTCGGCCTGGGGTTCCATTCAGGGACGGCTTTGGCATCCGATTCCGAATCGTCTGAAAGGGAAAGTTTCCCCTTCTTGGACGCTTCCGCCTCTAGATCTGCGGAAGCTCCCCTTCTTCTTTCCCCCCTTAGGGGGAGAATTGTGCTCCTCCTCTTCCTCCTCGTCTTCATCATGGGAGGAAAGAGCATCGATATCTTCCGATGTAATGTCCGAAGTACCTTTTTGGTGAAGGCCACTTCGGACCTTCTGGCCCTTCTTTTCCGGTGCCTGGTACGGTGCCGGAACCAGCATCTTCGTCAGAAGAGGTATAACTGGGTCTTCGGGCAGGGGAGCCAGACACTTGATCCGCTCGGCCTTCTTCGTCCAGCCCTAGGAGACAAGGGGAGGGGTTAAACTTACCTCTTGGGTCTACAAATCAATGATATGATTAAAAATCCAAAAAACTTACTGGAGTGGCTTGGTGAGCGTAGTCATGGCCGATGTCTTTGGTCGTTGGCGGCCATGACTTTTGGGCTTTGAACAACAGTTTCCATATATCTGCATGCTTCGTGCTGAAGAACCGCTGCAAGGCCCGAGGACTTGCCGGATCGAACTCCCACATATGGGAAGTCCAGTGTTGGCAGGGGAGAATCCGGCGAAATAGCATCACCTGGATCATGCTGGCGAAGCTGGTGTTCTTGTCCACCATGCTCTTGACGTGCTTTTGTAGCGTCATCACCTCGTCGGATGACACACAATATAGGCCCTTTTTGAGCCATGAGGTGAGCCGCATTGGCGGACCGGTTTTGAACTCAGGAGCGGCGGCCCATGAGGCATCGCGAGGTTCCGTAACATAGAACCACTCCTGTTTCCACCCCTTCACGGTCTCAATGAAGGTCCCTGTTGGTGTCAAAACCGACGGATCTCGGGTAGGGGGTCCCGAACTGTGCGTCTAAGATCGATGGTAACAGGATACGGGGGACACAATGTTTTACCCAGGTTCGGGCCCTCTCTATGGAGGTAATACCCTACGTCCTGCTTGATTGATTTTAATGAATATGAGTATTACAAGAGTTGATCTACCATGAGATCATAATGGCTAAACCCTAAGAGTCTAACCTGGCTATGATTATGGTAATGATTGTCGCCCTATCCGGACTAAGCCCTCCGGTTTATATAGACACTGGAGGGGACTAGGGTTGTACAAGGTCGGTTACAGAGAAAGGAATCTACATATTTGATTGCTAAGCTTGCCTTCCATGCCAAGGAGAGTCCCATTCGGACACATGAGAGAGTCTTCGGCCTTGTTTCTTCACAGCCCATTAGTCTGGCCCATGTCCAATAAGCCAGACACCCGAGGACCCCTTAGTCCATGAGTCCCTCAGTAGCCCCTGAATCAGGCTTCAATGACGAGGTGTCCGGCGCACAGATTGTCTTCGGCATTGCAAGGCGGGTTCCCCTTTCCGAATACTTCAGGATAGTCTTTGGACAAAACGACAGTGTCTAGACCTGCAACACAAGTACCACAGCCGTAGAGTATAGTATTTTACGAGTCCAACTGCTGATAATTTTTATAACATGACATCATGCTCGCCCGGTTATTTATTTTGAACCATTTCCTATCCCGCCGTTCCATGTTTCGAGCCGTGGTTGTTATTGGCACATCCAGTCGAAGGGGAGATCGTGTCCCCTTATTGCGGGATTCTCATTAATACGAGCGTGGGTAACCCAACCGTTCTGTTGGAAAGATTCCTTAGGAGTAGGCAAGTTTTTAGGCTCAGGAGGAGGCGTTCAACACCCGGTGCCTTTATAAAGGAACCAAGGGCCATCTTTTTACCCCAAACCTCTCCTCAGCCTTTCGAACCTCAAGTTCTAGCACCCAAGGTTCGACTTCATTGCTCCAAGCTTCCCCATCATGCCCGGGCCCAGCCCTCAAGGTCGATGGGTGGCTTCCTCTGTTACAAAGGAGGATATCGCAGAGCTTTGGGCAGCCATATACCTGACCGCGGAGATCCCCCACAGGCTTCCTGCTCAAGGACAGGTTATTCCGACCCCCAGATCCGGCGAGAGGGTCGTATTCATCTCTCACTTCCTCTGAGGGCTAGGGTTCGCTCTCCACCCCTTTGTTCGGGGGCTAATGTTTTATTACGGACTAGATTTTCATGATCTAGCTCTGGATTCTTTTCTCCATGTCTCAGCGTTTATCATCACATGCGAGATCTTCCTCCGAACCCCCTCCCCACACTTCGGCCTATGGCTCAAGACCTTTAGTGTGAAGCCGAAGGTAGTCGACGGGGAACAGGCGAAGTGTGGCGGTCCCGTAGTAAGAAAGCTTACCAACACTCTCTGGCCAAAGGCTCTTTCACCGAATCTTCCAACCAATGGAAGCGAGAGTGGTTTTACATCACAAAACCCCGTAGTACCAAGTGGGCAGCTATACCTACGATCCGTTCTAACCCTTCGTTACAGCTTGCATCATGGATCAATAAGGGGTTGGACTGGGGATCAGTTGATGAAGTGCAGACTCTACAGAGCCGCATCCGAACCCTCCTTGAGAAGGACATAGATCTTGTCGACGTGATTCAAGTAATGCTAGTCCGCCGAGCTCTGCCATGTCAGCGTAGGCCTCTCCGCATGTGGGATTTTAATCCGGAAGGACCACGAACCCTCCAACACTTCTTCGGCATTACACACAAAGGGATGTGGAAGTTGTTTTTCGAGAAACGAAAACATTGGCCAGACACCACTAAGGACGCCGGCCTCGACTGCAACCGTCCAGATACCCCGGTAAGCACTTGACTTCCAAACACTTTGTATTTAAGTATGCCATAATACAATACTGAGCAAACTATCTTCTTCCAGGGCTGGATAAAGAAAGCAGAACAAATTAGGTGTTCGATGCCCCTTCCCGAAGGCTCAGCGGATCCCGTGTTAACAAGGATGCTGGCTCCATCACCATACTAGATGCCTGTGCAGGAGAGCAAAGCGGAGAGTTGGAGGACCAAAGATGGCCTCCATCCCGAAAGGTATATTAGACATTGTGTCCGGGGCAATCAAGATCCCATCGTTCGAAGACAAAAATGATGGGGAAGTCAACATCTCTTCCCCCCCACGGAAAGAAAAGGGCCGCCTCCGAACATTGGGAGGAAAAGGCTCCTAAGCGAGGCAAAATGCCTCTGATGGGTGGCCCGGGCTTGGAGGACGACGTCATCGCACAGTCCCACGATGAGGACAAGCCTCAGGCCAAATCATAAGTGAACGAGGGTGTTTTAAACATGTCCTATTCCTTTCTTGTAACGTCTAGGATATATGTTTTTTGCAGTTCGGTACGCAGTCTTCTTCAACAGTCCTCTTCCTTGGGGACCTTCTCCAAGAAATGATGGAAAGCAAGATGCCTCCACCGGTCTCCTCGCCCAATAGAGTGGATGACTTCAAGGTATCGTCGCGGAGGGTCTCTCCCGATCAACAAGCGGTGCAAGGGATGAAGACACCATTCGGAGGTGATACTTCGGAGGCCCAGGGTCTGGGGGGCAATAATAGAGGTCCCGAGCTGTCCGGTCTACAGCCGGATATGAATAAACGGACTCCTTCAAAGGAAGTCCGTACTCCTTCAGTAGCTTCCGGGGACCCAGAGGCGCTGGATACATTGACGAACATGCTGCGGCAAGCATCCATCTCAGAGGAACATCGTACCTTGATGGGCATAGTGGTTGAAAAGGTCGTGTTCGTGAAAAGTGGATTGAATGAGGCCTTCGTGAGCCTGCAAAGAGGCTTCGAGGTTCATACTGTAATATGTCCGATTGTGTTTTATTCACAAAATACACCTGTGTATAGATAGTAGCCCCTGAGACTCTGATTGGCTTCTCGAGGGAGGCGATCAGAGGATCAAAAGATATGCCCAGGAAATAATCTGATCAATTGGAACATAGGCTGTGAGCTCCCCGGTAACTGCCCGGACTACAGAAGTTGCGGATTTGCAACACAAGATTGATGAGGCGGATAAGGATATCGCGCTTATCAACAGGCGACTTGACGAGGCGCAAGGTATGTTTTTTGGGGATAATAAAGCCAAAACAGCTGATCTTGAAAAGGCCTTACAAGAGGCGAGAGAGGCCCGGTCCGAATCTAGAGCGGCCCGAGAGGAGATCCAGCAAGCCGGGGAGATCGCAGCTGGTAAGCCCTTTTTACTACAAACCAAGTTCGGCAATCCGAATTATGCCCCGCTTAATTGAGTGTGGAGTTCTCTAGATGCTTTATTGGATTTGTCTAAGAGTGCTTCCGATGCGGTGCAGTTTTACCAAGCACAAGAAGGGTATGCAACGGAGAAGCTTTTCTGGTCGCAATTTGGTGCGTCAAAGCGCCCACTGTTGCTAAACGAACAGATGGAACTGTACCGGATATCCGGCGCTGCCATGAAAGACGTCGTAGTTCGACTGTGGCCGGTCGAGCCAATTCCGGATAGTTATTTTGGTTTGGTGCGGTGACTTGCTGCCGCGGTGCCGCGCATGGACGCTGTTAAGAGATCAACGTGCATTGAAGGTGCACGGATGGCCCTTGCCCATGTGAAAACATACTGGACGAAGATGAAGGCCATCGATGTTGCAGTGAAGAGTCCACCCAAGGGCAAGGACCATTACGCACCAGAGCATTATTTCGAAGATGTCTTAGCGGCTGCCTGGTTGATAGAGGGTCAGTGCTCGAAAGATATTATATTCGAGTGAGATGTATTGACATTGTGAAAGACAATATTATGAAATAATAAAGTTTATTTTAGAGTTGCTTAAAAGCTTTTGAATCCTCCTGTGCGGCCGTTTTTATATAATCGGAAAGATCTCAAGTCGTCGGCTTCAACCCCCTCGTAGGAAATACGGGGGTGTTCGGAAAAGTAATTGATCACTCTTAACCCAACGTCTTGGTCCAAAAAGGAGGTGTCAATGCGGTGAACTAGGCAATCGGACTATAGGGCGTTAACACCTTCACTTAGCCATAGGAGTTTTATGGTGGATCTATGATATAGATCATGTTATGTACGCAGTTATCCCAATGCGGTGCGTTACATGTATGACCCGAAAGAAGGTCCTTTGTCTAATACGGAGGAATCTCAAAAGATCCCGTTAAGTCGTCGAGCGGTTGACCAGCTCTCGCCGCATCATGACAATAAGTTTTGGGCTTTCTCTACTGAGGTGTTTGACCAGGTGAACCAGAAACACAATCGTAGTAGTTCTCCCTTTACTGCCCTAGCCGATAGAGTGGAACGTAAGGTAGCAAGCACAGGAGCCGGGCAACCCAACTATTGACCCAAGACATGATTCAGAGCTGATGCATATAAGGCCGAACACGCGATGCCGAAGTATGCTATGAAGTTGTTCGGACTTTGTTGGCAATTTATTTTCTTCCAATGTCAAGCCCCTGGCAAGGTATGCCGGGGTGTGTGTGTGAAACAACAAAAAGGAGCAAAATTCGGTTCTTTATATAAAAGTGAATACCAGATACGGAGTATGTTCACTAGAACCTAACTAACACGCCAATTGTAATTTTATAGATAATAACGCCACAACCCCGGCTATTTGACATGCCAGGGGTCGGCGGCTGAGGAAACAGGCACTTTACAGGCTCAAAAAATAGGGAGTGCGGTCTACAAATAGTTATTTTGGACCTCCTGTCGCACGTCTGCACCGCCTTTCCTTGGTGAAGGGGCTCCTTAACAGGAGTAACCTTTGGGAAAATTTATGAACCCGGACTCTGATACAATCCATGAGATGACCAGCCTTTGCACTACCTATGGAGAAGGATGATGGAAAAAGAAAGAGTAATATAAGAATGGAAAAAAGGAAGTAGTTTATGGGAGTACTTGTAGACCCGTCCGTGTCGCACTTCCGCTGATGCCCAGGCTATTTGAAGTGCATAGTTATGTATGTGCAGTACACATTTCGCAGGTGTATGAGGCGAACGGTGGAAGCCGAACTGCTAGTCCTGCTCCAAACTTGGTCGATCCTGTTGAATGGACACCGGTGGCTTAACAGCCAACAAGGTATGCGGTTTAATGAGACCGCTTTGTACTTCGGCTAAGGTCGCCGTAGTGTGATCCTCAGTCCGGAGGGAGTGTCTCTCCAGCTCCCCTGTAAAGTTGTGTGTCGCGTATACCATGTTCACTGTTTTCACTTCGGGGGAAATTGCTTCTGACCCCCGAAATTTGGTTGGTGAGCCTCTTCGTCATCGCTATCGCCTGGCAGCCTCCTCCCCTTATGTTCGGCATTGAGCTTGCCGGCCTACTTGAAGACCCAACAACTTCTGTTGGTATGATTAGCTGGTTTGTTGGGGTGGCCATGAATATGGTAGGGCCGGTCCAATATCTTGTCCAAATTGGATGGTCCATCTCTGTTTGCCTTCAATGGCTTCTTCCGTTGACCGGATTTGGAACCGCTGAATCTGGCGTTAACCGTTTTTTTATGCATTCTTTCATTATCATTGCGGTGTTTGTATTTGCTGCGCCGTGGTTTGCCATTGCTGTTCCGGACTTCGGAAGTGCCCGGATTGCTGGCGCTGTTGCTTCTACGAGCGAGCCAACTGTCTTCTGATGTCTACTACACAACCTTCTTCTTGTAGACGTTGTTGGGCCTCCAAGTGTAGAGGTTTGTAGGACAGTAGCAAAATTCCCTCAAGTGGATGACCTAAGGTTTATCAATCCGTAGGAGGCGTACGATGAAGATGGTCTCTCTCAAACAACCCTGCAACCAAATTACAAAGAGTCTCTTGTGTCCCCAACACACCCAATACAATGGTAGATTGTATAGGTGCACTAGTTCGGTGAAGAGATGGTGATACAAGTGGTATATGGATGGTAGATAAAGGTCTTTGTAATCTGAAAATATAAAAACAGCAAGGTAACTAATGATAAAAGTGAGCACAAACAGTATTGCAATGCTAGGAAACAAGGCCTAGGGTTCATACTTTCACTAGTGCAAGTTCTCTCAACAATAATAACATAATTGGATCACATAACTATCCCTCAACATGCAACAAAGAGTCACTCCAAAGTCACTAATAGCGGAGAACAAACAAAGAGATTATGGTAGGGTATGAAACCACCTCAAAGTTAGTCTTTCCAATCAATCCGTTGGGCTATTCCTATAATTGTCACAAACAGCCCTAGAGTTCGTACTAGAATAACACCTTAAGACACAAATCAACCAAAACCCTAAGGTCACCTAGATACTCCAATGTCACCTCAAGTATCCGCGGGTATGATTATACGATATGCATCACACAATCTCAGATTCATCTATTCAACCAACACAAAGAACTTCAAAGAGTGCCCCAAAGTTTCTACCAGAGAGTCAAGACGAAAACGTGTGCCAACCCCTATGCATAGGTTCATGGGCGGAACCCGCAAGTTGATCACCAAAACATACATCAAGTGAATCACGTGATATCCCATTGTCACCACAGATACGCACGACAAGACATACATCAAGTGTTCTCAAATCTTTAAAGACTCAATCCGATAAGATAACTTCGAAGGGGAAACTCAATCCATTACAAGAGAGTAGAGGGGGAGAAAACAATATAAGATCCAACTATAATAGCAAAGCTCGCGATACATCAAGATCGTATCACCTCAAGAACACGAGAGAGAGAGAGAGATCAAACACATAGCTACTGGTACATACCCTCAGCCCCGAGGGAGAACTACTCCCTCCTCGTCATGGAGAGCACCGGGATGATGAAGATGTCCACCGGAGAGGGATTGCCCCCTCCGGCAGGGTGCCGGAACGGGTCTATATTGGTTTTCGGTGGCTACGGAGGCTTCTGGCGGCGGAACACCCGATCTATTGTGCTCCTCGGTCGTTTTAGGGTATATGGAGATATATAGGCGGAAGAAGTACGTCAGGGGAGCCACGAGGGGCCCACGAGGGTGGAGGGCGCGCCCCCTGCCTCGTGGCTTCCTGGTTGATTCCCTTACGTGGACTCCAAGTCTCCTGTGTTGCTTTCCTTCCAAAAATAAGTTCCATGAAGTTTCAGGTCAATTGGATTCCGTTTGATTTTCCTTTTCCGCGATACTCTAAAACAAGGAAAAAACAGAAACTGGCACTGGGCTCTAGGTTAATAGGTTAGTCCCAAAAATCATATAAAACATCATATAAAGGCATATAAAACATCCAAGGTTGATAATATAATAGCATGGAACAATCAAAAATTATAGATACGTTGCAGACGTATCAGCATCCCCAAGCTTAATTCCTGCTCGTCCTCGAGTAGGTAAATGGTAAAAACAGAATTTTTGATGTGGAATGCTACCTAACATATTCATCATGTATTTCTCTTTATTGTAGCAAGAATATTCAGATCCATAAGATTCAAGACAAATTTCATATTGACATAAAAATAATAATACTTCAAGCATACTAACTAAGCAATTATGTCCTCTCAAAATAGCATGGCCAAAGAAAGTTCATCCCTACAAAATCATATAGTTTAGTCATGCTCCATTTTCGTCATACAAGAATGCTCTCATCATGCACAATCCCGATGACAAGCCAAGCAATTGTTTCATACTTTAGTAATCTCAAACTCATAAACCTTCATGCAATACATGAGCGCGAGCCATGGACATAGCACTATGGGTGGAATAGAATATGATGATGGGGGGTATGTAGAGAAGACAAAAAAGGAGAAAGTCTCACATCAATGAGGCTAATCAATAGGCTATGGAGATGCCCATCGATTGATGATAATGCAAAAAGTAGGGATTGCCATGCAACGGATGCACTAGAGCTATAAATGTATGAAAGCTCAACAAAAGAATCTAAGTGGGTGTGCATCCAACTTGCTTGCTCACGAAGACGTAGGGCACTTGAGGAGGCCCATTGTTGGAATATACAAGCCAAGTTCTATAATGAAAAATACCCACTAGTATATGAAAGTGACAAAACAAGAGACTCTCTATCATGAGGATTATGGTGCTACTTTGAAGCACAAGTGTGGCAAATGATAGTAGCATTGTCCCTTCTCTCTTCTTCTCTCTCATTTTTTTGGGCCTTCTCTTTTTTTATGGCCTTTCTCTTTTTTTGGGCCTTCTCTTTTTTATGGCCTTTCTCTTTTTTTATTCCTCACTTGGGACAATGCTCTAGAAAATGATGATCATCACACTTATATTTACAACTCAATGATTACAACTCGATACTAGAACAAAGTATGACTCTACATGAATGCCTCTGGCGGTGTACTGGGATTGCGATGAATCAAGAGTGACATGTATGAATTATGAACGGTGGCTTTGCCACAAATACGATGTCAACTACATGATCATGCAAAGCAATATGATGATGCGTGTCATAATAAACGGAACGGTGTAAAGTTGCATGGCAATATATCTAGGAATGGATATGGAAATGCCATAATAGGTAGGTAAGGTGGCTGTTTTGAGGAAGATATAAGGAGGTTTATGTGTGAAAGAGCGTATCATATCACCGGGTTTGAATGCACCGGCGAAATTTGCAACAACTCTCAATGTGAGAAAGGGCAATGCACGGTACCGAAGAGGCTAGCAATGATGGAAGGGTGAGAGTGCGTATAATCCATGGACTCAACATTAGTCATAAAGAACTCACATACTTATTGCAAAAATCTACAAGTCATCAAAAACCAAGCACTACGCGCATGCTCCTAGGGGGATAGATTGGTAGAAAAAGACCATCGCTCGTCCCCGACCGCCACTCATAAGGAGGACAATCAAATAACATCTCATGTTTCAAATTTGTTACATAACGTTTACCATACGTGCATGCTACGGGACTTGCAAACTTCAACACAAGCACTTCTCAAATTCACAACTACTCAACTAGCACGACTTTGATATTATTACCTCCATATCTCAAAACAATCATCAAGCATCAAACTTCTCTTAGTATGCAATGCACTTATATGAAAGTTTTTATTATATCCCTCTTGGATTCCCATCATATTAGGACTAGTTTTATAAACAAAGCAAACTACCATGCTGTTCTAAAGACTCTCAAAATAATATAAGTGCAGCACTAGAGCAATGACAAACTACTCCAAAAGATACAAGTGAAGCTCAGTGAGTAGTCGAATAATTATGCAACTATGTGAAGACTCTCTAACATTTAATAATTTCAGATCTTGGTATTTTATTCAAACATCAAGCAAAACTAAATAAAATAAAATGACGCTCCAAGCAAAACACATATCATGTGGTAAATAAAAATATAGCTCCAAGTAAAGTTACCGATGAACGAAGACGAAAGAGGGGATGCCTTCCGGGGCATCTCCAAGCTTAGGCTCTTGATTGTCCTTGAATATTACCTTGGGGTGCCTTGGTCGTCCCCAAGCTTAGGCTCTCGCCACTCCGTATTCCATAATCCATCAAATCTTTACCCAAAACTTGAAAACTTCACAACACAAAACTTAACAGAAAACTCGTAAGCTCCGTTAGTATATAAGAAAATAAATCACCACTTAGGTACCGTTGTGAACTCATTCTAAATTCATATTGGTGTAATATCTACTGTATTACAACTTATCTATGGTTCATACCCTCCGATACTATTCATAGATTCATCAAAATAAGCAAACAACACATCGAAAAACAGAATCTGTCAAAAACAGAACAGTCTGTAGTAATCTGTATCAAACGTATATTTCTGCTACTCATAAAATTCTCAAATAAATTAATGGACGTGAGGAATTCTCGTGAGCGCTAAAGTTTCTGTTTTTTACAGCAAGATCAACAGGACTTTCCTCAAGTCTTCCCAACGGTTCTACTTGACACAAACACTAATTAAAACGTAGAAAACTCAATCATAATAGAGGCTAGATAAATTATTTATTACTAAACAGGAGCAAAAAGCAAGGAACAAAAATAAAATTGGGTTGCCTCCCAACAAGCGCTATCGTTTAACGCCCCTAGCTAGGCATGATGATTTCAACGATGCTCACATAAAAGATAAGAATTGAAACATAAAGAGAGCATCATGAAGAATATGACTAGCACATTTAAGTCTAACCCACTTCCTATGCATAGGGATTTCGTGAGCAAACAACTTGTGGGAACAAGAATCAACTTGCATAGGAAGGTAAAACAAGCATAACTTCAAAACTTTAAGCACATAGAGAGGAAACTTGATATTATCGCAATTCCTACAAGCATATGTTCCTCCCTCATAGTAATTTTCAGTAGCATCATGAATGAATTCAACAATATAAACAGCACCTCAAGCATTCTTTTCATGATCTACTAGCATAGAAATTTTATTACTCTCCACATAAGCAAAATTATTCTCATTCGGAATAGTGGGAGCGAACTCAACAAAATAATTATCATGTGAGGCATAATCCAGTTGAAAACGAAAATCATGATGACAAGTTTCAAGGATATCACTATTCTTTATAGCATACAAGTCATCACAATAATCATCATAGATACCAACTTTGTTCTCATAATCAATTGGAACCTCTTCTGGAATAGTTGATTCATCACAAAATAAAGTCATGACCTCTCCAAATCCACTTTCAGCAATATAATTATCATAATTAGGAGGCATGCTTTCATCATAATAAATTTGCTCATCAAAACTTGGGGGACAAAAAATATCATCTTCATCAAACATAGCTTCCCCAAGCTTGTGGCTTTGCATATCATTAGCATCATAGATATTCAAGGAATTCATACTAACAACATTGCAATCATGCTCATCATTCAAAGATTTAATGCCAAACATTCTAATGCATTCTTCCTCTAGCACTTGAGCACAATTATCGGAATCCTTATTTTCATGATAGGTATTAAAAAGATGAAGCATATGAGGCATCCTTAATTCCATTTTTTATAGTTTTCTTTTATAAACTAAACTAGTGATAAAACAAGAAACTAAAAGACTCGATTGCAAGATCTAAAGATATACCTTCAAGCACTCACATCCCCGGCAACAGCGCCAGAAAAGAGCTTGATGTCTACTACACAACCTTCTTCTTGTAGACGTTGTTGGGCCTCCAAGTGCAGAGGTTTGTAGGACAGTAGCAATTTTCCCTCAAGTGGATGACCTGAGGTTTATCAATCCATAGGAGGCGTAGGATGAAGATGGTCTATCTCAAACAACCCTGCAACCAAATAACAAAGAGTCTCTTGTGTCCCCAACACACCCAATACAATGGTAAATTGTATAGGTGCACTAGTTCGGTGAAGAGATGGTGATACAAGTGGTATATGGATGGTAGATAAAGGTTTTTGTAATCTGAAAATATAAAAACAACAAGGTAACTAATGATAAAAGTGAGCACAAACGGTATTTCAATGCTAGGAAACAAGGCCTAGGGTTCATACTTTCACTAGTGCAAGTTCTCTCAACAATAATAACATAATTGGATCACATAACTATCCCTCAACATGCAATAAAAAGTCACTCCAAAGTCACTAATAGCGGAGAACAAACGAAGAGATTATGGTAGGGTACGGAACCTCCTCAAAGTTAGTCTTTCCAATCAATTCGTTTGGCTATTCCTATAAGTGTCACAAACAGCCCTAGAGTTAGTACTAGAATAACACCTTAAGACACAAATCAACCAAAACCCTAATGTCACCTAGATACTCCAATGTCACCTCAAGTATCCGTGGGTATGATTATACGATATGCATCACACAATCTCAGATTCATCTATTCAACCAACACATAGAACCTCAAATAGTGCCCCAAAGATTCCATCGGAGAGTCAAGATGAAAACGTGTGCCAACCCCTATGCATAGGTTCATGGGCGGAACCCGCAAGTTGATCACCAAAACATACATAAAGTGAATCACGTGATATCCCACTGTCACCACAGATACACACGGCAAGACATACATCAAGTGTTCTCAAATCTTTAAAGACTCAATCCGATAAGATAACTTCGAAAGGGAAACTCAATCCATTACAAGAGAGTAGAGGGGGAGAAAACATCATAAGATCCAACTATTATAGCAAAGCTCGCGATACATCAAGATTGTATCACCTCAAGAACATGAGAGAGAGAGAGAGATCAAACACATAGCTACTGGTACATACCCTCATCCCCGAGGGAGAACTACTCCCTCCTCGTCATGGAGAGCACCGGGATGATGAAGATGTCCACCGTAGAGGGATTGCCCCCTCCGGCAGGGTGCCGAAACGGGTCTAGATTGGTTTTTGGTGGCTACGGAGGCTTGTGGCGGCGGAACTCCCGATCTATTGTGCTCCCCGATCGTTTTAGTGTATATGGAGATATATAGGCGGAAGAAGTACGTCAAGGGAGCCACGAGGGGCCCACTAGGGTGGAGGGCGCGCCCAGGGGGGTGGGCGCGCCCCCTGCCTCGTGGCTTCCTCGTTGCTTCCCTTATGTGGACTCCAAGTCTCCCGGGTTGCTTTCCTTCCAAAAATAAGTTCCGTGAAGTTTCAGGTCAATTGGACTCCGTTTGATTTTCCTTTTCTGCGATACTCTAAAACAAGGAAAAAACAGAAACTGGCACTGGTCTCTAGGTTAATAGGTTAGTCCCAAAAATCATATAAAATAGCATATAAAGGCATATAAAACATCCAAGGTTGATAATATAATAGCATGGAACAATAAAAAATTATAGATACGTTGGAGACGTATCATCTTCTCCCGCACAAATATGGGTCATTAGAGCGGAATGGGCTGGCATGGATTTTGGTTTTTCTTGACCGATGTGCCGAGTGAGCCACTCGTCCCGGACGCTGTGTTTGAAGGCCGCTAGGGCTTCCGCGTCCGGACAGTCGAAGATTTGGTTCTTTTTAACTAAGAACCTAGTCCAGAGCTTCCTGGCTGACTCTCCGGGTTGCTGGACAATGTGACTTAAGTTATCAGCATCTGGTGGCCGGACATATGTACCTTGGAAGTTGTCAAGAAAGGCCTCTTCCAAGTCCTCCCGGCTGCCAATAGCATTTTTGGGCAGGCTGTTTAGCCAGTGCCGAGCTGGCCCTTTGAGTTTTAAAGGGAGGTATTTGATGGCCTGGAGGTCATCTCCACGAGCCATATGAATGTGGAGAATAAACTCCTCGATCCACACTGTGGGGTCAGTTGTTCCATCATATGATTCGATATTTATGGGTTTAAATCCTTCTGGGAATTCGTGATCCATTACTTCGCCAACGAAGCAAAGAGGGTGTGCGGTGCCTCTATATCGGGTCACATCGCGACGTAGCTCCAATGGAGTCCATCTGTGGTGTTCAGCCCATGCATGACTAGGCTTGTCACGTGCGAATAGATAGCCATCGATAGGTGTCGAGGTATGGTCCCACGATCCGTAGATCGATCTGGTATGCCCTGCTCTGTTGTTCTGGTCCTGCCGAAGGTCATATGTGTGACCACGAGTTGTTTTATCTTTGCCTTTATAATGAGGTGGGGCGGGCTGGTGTTCGGCTTGAGTTGCCGCTTTATCCCGACCACGTGGTAGTCGGTCAGCCCCATTGCGTGGCGATGGTATGGGCTCCAGCGCCTCATCATCGAACTGTGGTAGCAATTTGCGCTTCGGGTAACTTTTTGGCCGGGCACCTAAGGCCGTATTCTTCGGCTGTCAGGACATCAGTCCATCTATCATTTAACAGTTCTGGATCAACTTGAAGTTACTGCTGCTTCTTTTTCAGGCTTCTTGCGGTGGCTATTAGCTGGCGCTTGAAGCGCTCCTCCTCGAGAGGTTCTTCAGGCACGATGTAATCTTCGTCGCCGAGGCTCACCTCATCCTCGGAGAGCGGAAGATAATTACTATCCTCCGAGTCTTTGTTTATGGCCTGTTCGTCGGGGCTAACTTGCCCATCTTCCTATTCTTCTTGTTCGGAAGTTGCTTCAATGGGGTCTTCATTATCGTCGGCACCGTCAGGAGTATTGTCTTCTCCTGTGCCGGTATTGCTATTTTGTGCACGATGTGACTTGGAGCAGTGTCGCTGACGTCGACGCTTAGGCTATGTCCAAGGAGGTTTGTCCTCGACTGGATCTTCTTTGTCGTCGTCATTAGATTCTTCAGGCGTATCCACCGTATATACGTCGTACGAAGAAGTGGTTGTCCAGCGTATGGTAAACGACGGGTTTTGGCCATGTGAAAGTGCAACTATCCCTAGGTGGTTTTGGTAATTCCTAACAACATATAGCTCATTGAGCTAATGCTATTCCAAGATTAATATTTCGGGAAAAGCTCAATGAATGGCATGGCATGGATGAGGAAAGTGGACCCCTCAAAATACTAAGGACAAAAAGATTGGCTCAAGCTCAAAGCTCAAGACTCTACATTTTATATTTTAGTGATCCAAGATCACATTGAGTCTATAGGAAAAGCCAATACTATCAAGGAGGGATGAGGTGTTGCTTGATGAAGTTCTTGCTTCATAGTTCTTAGTGATATGCTCCAAAACCCTCAACTACCTTCCCACATCCACATATGACCTAAACCAAAAGTCAAACTCGGCCCCACCGATTCTTTCTATCCGGCGCCACCAAGTTCAGATGTCATAGCCACTACCACAAACCCTAGGCAAATGGGTCTCACCAATAGGGATCTCGGTCACACCGAGATGGGGTTGTAATCTCTCTGTTTCCCTTCGTAACGTTTCAGTCCTACCGAGATGAGCGATCGGTCCCACTGAGATTGCAATGTAAACTCTCTGTTTCCCTTTTGTAAAAGTTCGGTCCCACCGAAATGAGCAAATCGGTCCCACCGAGTTTACCTGACCAACTCTCTGGTTAGCTTATTACCAAAATCGGTCCCACCGAGTTTGTGTTCGGTCACACCGGGATTACGTTATGCCCTAACCCTAACCATATCGGTCCCACCGAGTTTGTGTAATCGGTCACACCGAGATTACGTTATGCCCTAACCCTAACCATATTGGTCCCACCGAGTTGCATCTCAGTCCCACCGAAAATCCTAACGGTCACTAGGTTTGCTAAATCGGTCCGACCGAGTTTCTCAATTCGGTCTCACCGAGATTGGTAAATTGTGTGTAACGGTTAGTTTTTGTGTGGAGGCTATATATACCCCTCCACCCACTCTTCATTCGTGGAGAGAGCCATCAGAACATACCTACACTTCCAATACACATTTTCTGAGAGAGAACCACCTACTCATGTGTTGAGGCCAAGATATTCCATTCCCACCATATGAATCTTGATCTCTAGCCTTCCCCAAGTTGCTTTCCACTCAAATCTTCTTTCCACCAAATCCATATCCTGTGAGAGAGAGTTGAGTGTTGGGGAGACTATCATTTGAAGCACAAGAGCAAGGAGTTCATCATCAACACACCATTTGTTACTTCTTGGAGAGTGGTGTCTCCTAGATTGGCTAGGTGTCACTTGGGAGCCTCCGACAAGATTGTGGAGTTGAACCCAGGAGTTTGTAAGGGCAAGGAGATCGCCTACTTCGTGAAGATCTACCGCTTGTGAGGCAAGTCCTTCATGGGCGATGGCCATGATGGGATAGACAAGGTTGCTTCTTCGTGGACCCTTCGTGGATGGAGCTCTCCATGGACTCGCGCAACCATTACCCTTCGTGGGTTGAAGTCTCCATCAACGTGGATGTATGATAGCACCACCTATCGGAACCACGACAAAAACATCTGTGTCTCCAATTGCGTTTGAATCCTCCAAACCCTTCCCTTCACATTCTTGCAATTTGCATGCTTTACTTTCCGCTGCTCATATACTCTTTGCATGCTTGCTTGAATTGTATTAAGATTGCTTGACTTATCCAAAGTTGCTAAAATCTGCCAAGAACTAAAATTGGGAAAAGGCTAGATTTTTATTTGGTCAAGTAATCTAATCACCCCCCTCTAGACATACTTTCGATCCTACAAGTGGTATTAGAGCTTTGGTCTCCATTTGCTTTGATTTCCATAGCTTTTGGTAGTCATAGCCTTGGTTTCACAAGCTAGGAGAGTATGGCGTCTAGCGAGGGAAATTACCACCGTAGAGGTCCTTACTTTGATGGCACTAATTTTGCTACTAGGAAGCATAAGATGAAAATGCATATTCTTGGACATAACCCCGCCGTTTGGGCTATTGTGTGTGTTGGCTTGCAAGGTGAATTCTTTGATGGGAGAGAACCGAATTGTGAAGCTACCGCGGAGGAGTTGAAGATGCTACAATACAATGCTCAAGCTTGTGATATCCTCTTCAACGGATTGTGCCCCGAAGAATTCAACAAAATCAGCCGTCTTGAGAATGTAAAGGAAATTTGGGATACTTTGATTGATATGCATGAAGGTACCGACTCCGTCAAGGAATCCAAGTTGGATGTGCTTCAAAGTCAACTTGACAAGTTCAAAATGAAGGATGATGAAGGTGTCGCTGAAATGTACTCTAGGCTTGCTCTTATCACAAATGAGATTGTCGGCTTAGGAAGTGAAGAGATGACCGACAAATTCATCATCAAGAAGATCCTAAGAGCCTTGGATGGAAACTACGATACCGTATGCACATTGATCCAAATGATGCCAAATTACAAAGATCTCAAGCCAACGAAAGTCATTGGAAGAATTGTTGCTCATGAGATGTCACTCAAGGATAAGGTGGAGCTCCATAACAAGTCAAGTGGTGCTTACAAAGCCTCATGTGAAGCCCCCACATCATCAAGTGAGAAACAAACCTTCAATGAAGAATTGAGCTTAATGGTGAAGAACTTCAACAAGTTCTACAAGAATAGAAGCAAAGAGAGAAGTTCCAAGTCAAGATCCTACAATGACAAAAGATCTTCTAGTCGAGAGCGAAACTGCTACAATTGTGGAAGACCCGGACACTACTCCAATGAGTGTATGGCTCCCCACAAGAGAAAAGAAGATTCTCCCAAAAGAAGAAGTAGAAGAGAAGAATCACCATCAAGGGAGAGAAGGAGTAGGGATGATCGATATGAATGAAGACCCTCTCGGAGAAACAAGGATTCGGAAAGGAAGGACAAGTCATCAAGGAGCTACACAAAACGAAGACATCAAGCTCATGTTGGTGACTTGGTATCCGGCTCTGACTCCGACAATGACTCCGAGAGAAGCTATCACTCCGACTCCGAATATACTCAAGATGAAGGTGTTGCCGGTCTAGCACTTGTGTCAACCAACTCCTACGACATATTTGATTCACCAAATGAAGGAATTGGAAGATGCTTCATGGCCAAAGGTCCAAAGGTATCACACCCCGAGTATGTTGATTTCAATAGTGACGAAGATGACTTGTTAGGTGATGATGATTTACTTGTTGACAACTATAGTGATGAATACTATGATGAAACGAATGACAATGATAAGGAGAAGATTGAGTCTCTAACTAAAGAACTAAACACTCTTAAGTTAGCTCATGAAACTATCTTAGGAGATCATCGAGAACTTTTAAGGACTCATGAGAAATTATGTTTTGAGAAGCTCAACCTTGAGCAAGAGCATGAGTTCTTAAAGGAAATCAATGATGATCTTCGCAATAAAAGTTCTTCTTACATTGCCAATCGTTTACTCTTATCCACTTACATGCCTCAAGTTAAGTCTAGTAACAAGAACAAGAAAGATTCTTCCTCTAGTAGTAACAATAATCATGCTAAATCCAATATTGTTGCTTCTAGTATTTCTCTTGATTCCACTAATGATTCTCTTAGCCAAGTTACACTTGAGCAAGAAAATAGCTTATTGAAGGGAATCATAGAGAAAGGTGTTTACAAGAGCCTTGCCGGGAGTAAGCAATTCGAGGAAATTGTACGCAAGCAAGGAAGGCACCGGAAGAATCAAGGTATTGGTTTTGAACGAAAGTTCAATGCCAATGGAGTTGAGTGGGAAGAAGATCAATACCCCAAGACGAAGTTTGTTTCCTCAACAAGAGAAGTATGATCCTACTTCTTCCAAAGGGACACAAGCTCAAGATGATCTTCCAGCACAAGACCACAAGCAAAAAGGCAAGGACAAGCTTCAACAGGAAATTGTTGCATTTGAAGAAGCTCCTAAGGCCTTGGTCAAGTGGGTCCCCAAGACTACATCAAGTTCCACTTCATCAAGTACAACTACAACTCCGAGGATTCCCATCAAGATGGTGTGGATCCCGAAGAAGAAGAACTAGAGAGTTCTTGAGGGTGACTCCGCCAACATACTTCACTCTTATCATTTTGGCAAGAACAAGTGCAATCAACTTCCACATCTTGCACTAGTTCAAGGAGTCACAAACCCTCTTGTTGGTAAGACAAGGGACAAGGTAACCTAATGCTCTCATAGACATCATCTTGTGTGTGCATCACTCTATGTCTATGGATATCCTTGTTTGTTCCTTGTGGGACTAACCTGTGTAGGTATTGAAAGTGCAACTCACTCCAAAGGATACCTCCGAATGATCTACATCAACTTAGAGCATCCACATCTTCAACACCTACATGAAGTCATCATCGACAAAACCCAAGGTTAGTTCATCCCTCTTAGGGGGAATCTCACATCTACGAGGAGCTTTACTCTAACAATTGAGTTAAAGCAACTCTAATGGTGTGAACACAACAACGCTTTATGTAAAAGTGGTAACCCCACTTGTGCTTAAACGATGAGTATGACCTATGATCAAATGTTCTCATTTGACTCCTAAGTCAATATACTCATATATAGATGAGCTAGTCATCGCCAATTGCTTGATAGATGCTAGAATAGTTTGTGCATGCTTTGCCACATATTTCATTTGTCATTTTATTGTGTGAGCATGTTGGTTGCATAATTTACTCATTCGAGGACATCCACTTGTTGTTTTGATTGATTGGTTTCCTTTTCTTTTGGCCAAGTGGATGGACAAGAATGCCTAAGAACCTTCTCTAGCTATCTATGCTTTTCTCGTCTCAAACTCTATTCATGCTACATCACAAAATTTGATCAAGTCTGATTCGAACCACTCTGTGTGAGGAGCACTCGGAGTCCCCGATTCGTCATAGACTTAAACTTCCAAAACTTCTTTGTGTGTTTCGGTCTGACCGATTCATCCATTTCGGTTATACCAAGATCACTAAGTCGATCTAGGTTTGCAATCTCGGTGCAACCGATTCAAACTTTTCGGTCACACCGAGTTTGAGTAACTGCTTGCAGTTATGAATCTCGGTGCCACCGAGTTGTTCCACTCGGTCACACCGACAGGGTCAGGCTATATATATCCACGGGTCAAATTTTGGAAAACTTTCCAAACCTCCTCGCCCATGCTTAGCCTGCTCTGACTCCCTGGGTCTCCGGATCGTCCTCCTCGTCCCCAGTTGCCTCCTGCCGCTGGTCTCCGCCGCCGTCAACGGGAATCATCCCCGCCGTTGCCGCCGTAGCAAGTTCATCGCCGAACTAAGGTATGGACTTGAACTTTGTGCTATTCTAACTCCGATTCCCCAGCACATTGCTTTTCCATGTATCTTGCCACGATTGAAACCACTCTATCCATCGAAAACACTCCGTAGTTTAGTCATGAATTGAAAATTTAGGGTTAGGTTTCCGCTGAAACCATCTCGGACCGACCGAGTTGATGAAATCGGTTCCACCGATTTGGCTTAGGCCATTGCACATGTGATTCTCGGTCTGACTGAGAATTGCAAATCGGTGTGACCGAGTTCAGCACTTTGTGAAACCCTAGCAGTCTCGGTGCCACCGAACTGTGACTCGGTCTGACCGAGTTCACTAGTTTAGGTTCCAAAAGCTGCTTCGGTATCACCGAGTTTGCAAATCGGTAGATCCGAAATGCTTTCTATGGAAAACTAAAACTAAGTTTTTAATTCAATCTTTTGCAAAAACCTCTGTATTTTGTGATGCTCATCCACTCTACCTCATCTATAATCTATTCACAGGGTTTGATATCAGTGTTTGCATCATGTAAGATCAGAGTGACAGTCAGAACAAGTCAGAGGAGCAGGTTCACTTGAGTGAGGGCACTAGTCCCTCTAGCAGCTCAGATGATGGCAGCAGGAGCACACCAAGCAATCTGCTAAAGGCTGCCACCAGGGCCAGCAAGAAAAGAACCTCAGAGTCAGAGGATGAGGACTATGTGGCTGAGGAAGAAGAAACCACCTCAAAGAGGAAAGTCTTGAAGAAGGAATATGGCACAGCTACTGCCACCAAGCCAGGAATGAAGCAAAAGGGTCCTGCCAAGAGAGCTCCAACGTCTAAAGCCAGAGCATCTACTCAAGAGACTTTGGGATCTGCACCCAAAGAGCAGGTTTTGGTAGAAAAGAAAAGGAAGGAAAGGGTCAAAAAGACCACTGCCAGAGTGCTTGGGAGATCTTCCATCATAAAAGACTCTGAAGAAGAGGAAGAGGAAGAAGATGCTGCACCAGCACCTAAGGCACAAAAGCTTATGGGAGATGCCATAAGATCAGGGGCTGCTCAATCTAAGCCCAAAGGAACTTCTAAGCCAGCTGCTCCAAAACCCAAAACCGCACCAAAGAGGAGTACCAGGAACATTCCAGCTGCTGAGAAAAACAAGGCCCTAGTGCCTGAAACTATTGCTGAATAAGAAGATGATGAGACACATGTTTTGAGGAAGCTAAAGCCGAAAATTCCAGATCATGATGATGCTCATCTTGTAGCAGAAAACATGAAGATCAGGAAGGACTCAGGATTGAGGATATGGAGAGAGTCAGATCCATATGCCACCAGAAGGAGAATTGCTATGGACTACAGGTTCCATACCAAAGAACAGCAGGATTTTTATGAGACAGTGTTGCTTGACAAGAAACCAATAGTATGTGACATGAGATGGGTCAACTGGGAGTACACCAAGGAGAATGAAGAACATTATCCAGGAGTATATGACAGTTTCAAGGCTTGTGGAGTTGATGAGTTTGTGGCTCAGAAGCTCACAAAGTGGAATGATGAACTTATCATGCAGTTCTACTCCATAGCTCACTTCTACTCAGATGGCAAGATAGTCTGGATGTCGGAAGGCACTAGATACTAGTCAACAGTAGCAGAATGAGCTCAATTGATCAATGCTCCTGAGGAGAATGAAGATGACTCGGATGTCCATGCCAAGAAGAAGAAGGATCACAACTCCATGGCTAGCATGTACAAGGAGATTCCTGATGCAGATCTTGAGACTCACCAATTTGGATCAGTGAAACACCTACTGTCAGGACTGCCTACTATCAATTGGATTCTCAGGCACACTCTTCTGCGCAAGTCTGGTGATCACAGAATGATCAGAGGCCACTCCATCAATCTGCTACATATATTTGATGTGCCTCAAAAGTTCACGGTCATGAGTCTTATGGTTGAAACTATCAAGAGGACAGCTGCTGACCAAAAGAGAAGCTGTGGGTATGCACCACAGATCCAGGAGTTGATTAACTCCAAGATGGGCACTGGCACATACTTGTTGGAAAGAGAGCACATGCCTATCTATCCAGACTTTGAGGACAACCAAGTGGTCATGAATGAGGATGAACCATGTTTTGTGCACGTTCAAGCAAAGAGGGAGAAGGCAAAGGCTGAGAAAGCTACAAAGATGCCAACCATGGAAGAGGCATCTCAGTATCTTCTGAAGAGCAAGCAAGATCAACTCGGCTACTTGAATGCATCCACTCTAAGGATTGAGAAAGGGCTGGCCACCCTGACTCAAAACCAGGAGAGCTTGGAAAGGATCATAGAGCAGAAGTCCTATGACATGGATGTGAAGGTAACTGAGATCCAGTCTGTTGTGGAGCAACTTCAGGATGATATGCAGGAGAGGAAGGGCGAGACAACCACTGATGCATTTGCCAGAGTGCCTAGAGCTCAGAGATCTGCTGCAGTGCCTGTTCCAGACACCAAAGCAACTTCATCTGCACCAGCTACAGCTTTAGTGCCACCAGCTCCAGCACCTACTCCATCAGCTCCATCTACATCGACTGAAGCCTTCGTTCTTGGAGTTATCCGGACACCACCACCTGAAGACCAAGCCTGAGAGACGATTTAGTGCTATGCATTTTGTAGGAACTTTTTGGTAACCTGTTGCCAAAGGGGGAGAAAAATGTATAGATCATAGGCTTCGAGAGAGAGCGTTGCTTTTTATTCTCTCTTGCTTTGGTGGTTGAACTCTATTTGCTTTCTTTGTTTGAGATACCTTCTATCTGTGTGATACTTGGATGATCATGTGTGTTTGAGCATATGCTACATTAATTCTTGTTGGATGACATTATCATTTTATCCCTATATGATCATTCACTTTGCTTGGTGATGAGTGCATGTATTTAATTATTATCATTTTGAGAGCTCCACCAAGATGTATGTGACATGGAAGAGTAACCCATGAGCCTAACTCTCTGTGCATTTGCAGTCCAAAGCAAATCATAAACTATGCACAAATTTAGGGGGAGCTCTTGATTTTCACATAGTTCTCAAAGCGGCAATGTTTTTCACTCTTATTATCATTCGTCAAAGCTTTGATCTATATGTTGTCATCAATTACCAAAAAGGGGGAGATTGAAAGTGCAACTATCCCTAGGTGGTTTTGGTAATTCCTAACAACATATAGCTCATTGAGCTAATGCTATTCCAAGATTAATATTTTAGGAAAAGCTCAATGAATGGCATGACATGGATGAGGAAAGTGGACCCCTCAAAATACTAAGGACAAAAAGATTGGCTCAAGCTCAAAGCTCAAGACTCTACATTTTATATTTTAGTGATCCAAGATCACATTGAGTCTCTGGAAAAGCCAATACTATCAAGGAGGGATGAGGTGTTGCTTGATGAAGTTATTGCTTCATAGTGCTTAGTGATATGCTCCAAAACCCTCAACTACCTTCCCACATCCACATATGACCTAAACCAAAAGTCAAACTCAACCCCACCGATTCTTTCTATCCGGCGCCACCAAGTTCAGATGTCATAGCCATTGCCACAAACCCTAGGCAAATCGGTCTCACCGATAGGGATCTCGGTCACACCGAGATGGGGTTGTAATCTCTCTATTTCCCTTCGTAACATTTCGGTCCTACCGAGATGACCGATCGGTCCCACCGAGATTGCAATGTAAACTCTCTGTTTCCCTTTTGTAACATTTCGGTCCCACCGAAATGAGCAAATCGGTCCCACCGAGTTTACCTAACCAACTCTCTGGTTAGCTTATTACCAAAATCGGTCCCACCGAGTTTGTGTAATTGGTCACACCGAGATTACATTATGCCCTAACCCTAACCATATCGGTCCCACCGAGTTGCATCTCAGTCCCACCGAAAGTCCTAACGGTCACTAGGTTTGCTAAATCGGTCCGACCGAGTTTCTCAATTCGGTCTCACCGAGATTGGTAAATTGTGTGTAACGGTTAGTTTTTGTGTGGAGGCTATATATACCCCTCCATCCACTCTTCATTCGTGGAGAGAGCCATCAGAACATACCTACACTTCCAATACACATTTTTTGAGAGATAACCACCTACTCACGTGTTGAGTCCAAGATATTCCATTCCCACCATATGAATCTTGATCTCTAGCCTTCCCCAAGTTGCTTTCCACTCAAATCTTCTTTCCACCAAATCCATATCCTGTGAGAGAGAGTTGAGTGTTGGGGAGAATATCATTTGAAGCACAAGAGCAAGGAGTTCATCATCAACACACCATTTGTTACTTCTTGGAGAGTGGTGTCTCCTAGATTGGCTAGGTGTCACTTGGGAGCCTCCGACAAGATTGTGGAGTTGAACCAAGGAGTTTGTAAGGGCAAGGAGATCACCTACTTAGTGAAGATCTACCGCTAGTGAGGCAAATCCTTCGTGGGCGATGGCCATGATGGGATAGACAAGGTTGCTTCTTCATGGACCCTTGTTGGTGGAGCCCTCCATGGACTCGCGCAACCGTTACCCTTCGTGGGTTGAAGTCTCCATCAACGTGGATGTACGATAGCACCACCTATCGAAACCACGACAAAAACATCCGTGTCTCCAATTGTGTTTGAATCCTCCAAACCCTTCCCTTTACATTCTTGCAAGTTGCATGCTTTACTTTCCGCTGCTCATATACTCTATGCATGCTTGCTTGAATTGTGTTAAGATTGCTTGACTTATCCAAAGTTGCTAAAATCTGCCAAGAACTAAAATTGGGAAAAGGCTAGATTTTTATTTGGTCAAGTAGTCTAATCACCCCCCTCTAGACATACTTTCGATCCTACACCATGTTCCTCATCTGCATCGCCGTCCATACCATCGATGTCTTTGGAGCCATAATCGAGCATGTCTGTTAAGTCTTCGATAGTGGCTATAAAGTGGGTGGCGGGTGGGGAGCGAAATTCCCTGTCATCAGCTTCTAGTTTGAACCGGATATAGTTCGGCTGTGAATCCCCCACTAAGGATAGATTTTTTAATGAATTCAGCACATCACCCAAGGCTGAGTGCTGGAAGATGTCCGTGGTGCTGAATTCGGCGATCGATGACCGATCATGCTCGACATGCGCGGATGCACATAGTTTGGAACTTTTAACCAGAAACAAGCCCGAGGTTCCGGTGACACAGGCATTACCAGAGGTTAGGTCTGTGTGCGGCTCCGACACCGTGGAGTCTGCGGCTTTCGTGGCGGGGTTAAGCTTCCTGTCCTCGGATGGCGCGACCTGCTCCGGATCTAAGGCCAGAGCGGTTACAGGTGCAATTTCCTGGGTATGGCTCGATTACAGATCTAACTCATGTTCATCGAGGTGACGGGGAGCGATTGTCGTGGTATCAAATCCATCGAAGATCAAGTCTCCGCGGATATCCGCGATGTAGTTCAAGCTCCTGACTTTGACCTGACGGCCAGGGGCATAACTGTCGATCAGCTCCAGATGGCCAAGCGAGTTGGCCCGCAGTGCGAAGCCGCTGAACACGAAGATCTGTCCGGGGAGGAAGACCTCCCCTAGGACAGCGTCATTGTGGATGATTGAAGGAGCCATCAATCCTTTTGAGGACGGCACAGTGGAACTCTCAATGAAAGCACCAATGTCGGTGTCAAAACCGGCGGATCTCGGGTAGGGGGTCCCAAACTGTGCGTATAGGATCGATGGTAACCAGAGACGGGGGACACAATGTTTTACCCAGGTTCGGGCCCTCTCTATGGAGGTAATACCCTACGTCCTGCTTGATTGATCTTGATGAATATGGGTATTACAAGAGTTGATCTACCACGAGATCGTAATGGCTAAACCCTAAGAGTCTAACCTGGCTATGATTATGGTAATGATTGTCGCCTTATTCGGACTAAGCCCTCTGGTTTTATAGACACCGGAGGGGACTAGGGTTGTACAAGGTCAGTTAAAGAGAAAGGAATCTACATATTTGATCACCAAGACTGCCTTCCACGCCAAGGAGAGTCCCATGCGGACGCTGGAGAGAGTCTTCGGTCTTGTTTCTTCACAGCCCATTAGTCCGGCCCATGTCCAACAGGCCGGACGCCCGAGGAACCCTTAGTCCATGACACCCTCAATCCCCTTGGGCCAGGTGACATTAGGGAGCTTGCTCACCATGGCACCGCCGCACTCCGCGTGTTGACCCTCGACCACCTTCGGCTTCACATTGAATACCCTGAGCCATAGGCCGAAGTGGGGGAGGGGGTGCGGAGGAATGCCTCACACACGATGATGAACGACGAGATGTTAAGGACTAAATTTGGGGCTAGATCATGGAAATCTAGCCCGTAATATTACATGAGTCCGCAGACGAAAGGGTGGAGAGGAAACCCTAGCCCACAAAGGAAGTGGGGAATGATCTGCTTTTTGGCAAGGATCCGATGGGCGATTTCCTTGCCTAAATACCCTGCCTCCCGGAGTTCTTTGATGTGCTCTGAGGGATTCCTAGATTAGGGGGTCTCCGGACAGCCGAATTATATCCTTTGGCCGGACTGTTGGACTATGAAGATACAAGATTGAAGACTTCGTCTCGTGTCCGGATGGGACTCTACTTGGCGTGGAAGGCAAGCTTAGGCAATACAGATACGTATATCTCCTCCTTTGTAACCGACCTTGTGTAACCCTAGCCCCCTCTGGTGTCTATATAAACCGGAGAGTTTTAGTCCGTAGGACAACAGACAATCATACCATAGGCTAGCTTCTAGGGTTTAGCCTCTTCGATCTCGTGGTAGATCAACTCTTGTAATACCCATTGTCGGTGTCAAAATCGGCGGATCTCGGTAGGGGGTCCCGAACTGTGCGTCTAGGCCGGATGGTAACAGGAGGCAAGGGACACAAAGTTTTACCCAGGTTCGGGCCCTCTCGATGGAGGTAAAACCCTACGTCCTGCTTGATTAATATTGATGATATGGGTAGTACAAGAGTAGATCTACCACGAGATCGAAGAGGCTAAACCCTAGAAGCTAGCCTATGGTATGATTGTTGTGATGTATGTTGTCCTATGGACTAAAACCCTCCGGTTTATATAGACACCGGAGAGGGTTAGGGTTACACAAAGTCGGTTACAATGGTAGGAGATCTTCATATCCGTATCGCCAAGCTTGCCTTACACGCCAAGGAAAGTCCCTTCCGGACACGGGACGGAGTCTTTAATCTCGTATCTTCATAGTCCAGGAGTCCGGCTGAAGGTATAGTCCGGTCATCCGAACACCCCCTAATCTAGGACTCCCTCAGTAGCCCCTGAACCAGGCTTCAATGACGACGAGTCCGGCGCGCAGATTGTCTTCGGCATTGCAAGGCGGGTTCCTCCTCCAAGTACTTCATAGAAGATTTTGAACACAAAGATAGTGTCCGGCTCTACAAAATAAGTTTCCACATATTGCCATAGAGAGAAAAATATTTACACAAATCTAATCTGCTGACGTATTCCGTAGTGTGACACACCACGGCCAAGCCTTTATCCGAGTCGTTTCATTATCCCACCTCAACGCGTCACGCGAGGCGGTTTCCTTGGCACATCTTGTGAAAGCAGAGATCGTGTCCCCTTATTCCGGGATTCTCATCAATACGGGTGTGGGTAACACAACCGCTTCTAGGACTCCTAGATTATAGGCAAGTCCAAACGGACACGGAGAGGACGCTTTGATATTCACCCTCTTTATAAAGGGGACAAGGCTCTTATTTTTCCCTCCCGTGCTCAATCGAATCCTTCCCCCACCTCAAGCTCAAACGCCCGAAGTTCAGGTCAGGTGCTCCGAACCTTCAATCATGTCCGGATCTAGCTTTCAAGGCCGATGGGTGCCTTCCTCCGTCATGGAAGAAGACATCAAGAAGTTGAGGGAGGCCAGATATCTGACCGCCGAGATTTTGCATCGGCTGCCTCCCCGAGGGCAGGCCGTCCCCACCCCCGAACCCAACGAAAACGCCGTGTTCGTCTCCCACTTCCTGCAAGGTCTAGGCCTTGCTCTGGATCCTTTCGTCAGGGGTTTGATGTTTTACTACGATCTAGACTTCCATGATCTAGCTCCGGACTCCTTTCTTCATGTCACGACATTTATTGTCGTGTGCGAGGCCTTCCTCCGGGTTACCCCTCACTTTGGACTATGGCTCAAGACCTTTGAAGTGAAGCCAAAGATGGTCGAGGGGCAACATGCAGCATGTGGAGGTGCCTCAATACGCAAGATGACGGGAGCTCCGCGACCCAAAGGTTCCATCCCAGAGGTGTCTGAATTGTGGCAACAGGAGTGGTTCTACATCACGGCTCCTAGAAGTGCCAAGTGGGCGGCCCCCCTGTTTTCCGCTCGAGCCCTCCACCACAGCTGATGTCATGGATCAGCAGAGTTCTGAGCTGGGGTCCAGCCAAGGACGTGCCCTATACTGCAAAGCCGCATTCGAGATCTCTTCAATGGAGATTTCAGTTTGGTTGCAGTAATACAGGTTATGCTGGTTCGTCAAGTCTAGCCTTGCAAACGCCGGCCTCTTCGCCTGTGGGAGTTCAATCCCGAGGGACTGCGTGCCATTTAAAATTTCCTCGGCCTGACGCATGAGGATATGTACAAGTCATTCTTCGGACCCCAGGTGGAGTGTCCGGAAATCACCGAGGACGTGGGCCTGAGTAGTAACCGCGCCGCCGAATAGGTAAGGCATCTTCTGGCCAAACATACTATCTCTCCTTTGTTACGAGGTTATTTCTGAGAGTTCGCTTTTTGACCAGGACTGGCTAACAAAGGCGAAGTTGATTCGGTGTTCGGCCCCCCTCCCTGAGGGTTTGGAAAATCCGGTGTTGGAAAAGATGCTCCATACCGCACCTTGCCCGGAGCCCTTGAAGGAAGATACTGTGCAGTATAATGCGGGCGGATGCGGGCCCCCAATGTTGCCCATTCTGGCCGAGGGAGCGAGCGTCTCCATGAAGGAAGGCGACCAGAAGAGGAAAAGGACTGCGCCCGGGGATTCGGAAGCCGAAGCTTCCAAACGCGAGAAGAAGTCTCCCACAGAGGGTCCTACCTTGGGGGGCGCTATTGCCGCACAAAGTCTGCGGGGGGATCAATTCTCTCGTGAGTCGTAAGTGACCAGAAATACTTTAATAGTACAGATATGCCATCTTTTTCTTTTGAGAAAATAACCACCGCATATATTTTTGCAGTTCAGGCCTTAGCCCCTCTCAAATGAGCTCGTCTTCGGGGGATCTTCTTTCAGAAATGATGGAGAGCGGAACGCCTCCTCCGGACTCCTCCGCTCCAGAAGCGGGCGACCCTGAAGTGTCGTCGCGGAGGGCCTCCCCGGTTCGGTGAGACCGGAAGATAATCCCATTGAACCCCGAAGCTCCCAGTGTCCGGCTCCCGAAGAGAGCAGACAAAAGAGTCCGGCACCATATAATGTGCGATCGGATGTTCTGAGGGAGTTGGTGGGGCGAGCGGCCATCTCAGATGAACACCGTGTGCTGATGAACATAGTGATGGAAAGAATATCGTCCGCCGAAAGCAGATTGCATGAAGCTTTTATGAGTCTACTGACAGGCTTTGAGGTACGTAAAAGAATGTATGATAGTCCTGCACATGCTAGGTGTGCCCTGTGTAGATAGTAGCCCCTGAGACTCTGGTTGTCGTCGGAAACGACGACGAACAGAGGATCATATTCCCAAGTAATAACCATACTGCCTCTATGTGCAGATGATGGAAGCTCCGGTGGCTAGCCGGACTAGCGAGCTTGCCCATTTAGAATGGCAGTTGGATGCGGCAGACGCCGACATCGAGCTTGTTAACAAAAGGCTTGACGAGGCACAGGGTAAGTGTCATTATCTGGTAAACGCCACATAGGAAGAGCGGCATGATGCCAGTATCTTTAATATGTTGTGACTGCAGATGGAGCTGCCACTGGTGAAGCCTTGCGGGCAGAACTTGCCCGAGCCAAGGAACAAGCGAGGTTGGGTAATGCGGCTGCTGTGGAGGCGGCCGAAGAGTTGCAAGCCGAGAAGGCCGCGCATGGCGAGACCCGAGACAAGATGGCCAAGATGGCTATAGAATTAAAAGCCGTCGCTGACCGTTGCCGGGTTCTTGAAAAGGAAAACCAAGCGAAGGCATCGGACCTTGAGAAGGTTGCTGCAATGAAAAAGGACCTCCGCTCTGCTATGAGGGCAAAGAAGGAGGAGCTGCGGGAAGCCGGGGATATTGTAGCTGGGAAATCCTTTATGTTGCGGAGGAAGTTCAGAGATCCACGATATGCCCCTTTGGATCGGCTGTGGAGTTCGGAGGATGTATATATGGATTTGACGGCGAGCGCTGCCGATGCGGCCAAGTATTTCCAGGGTCAGACGGACCGTGAAGTAGACCAGCTGTTTTGGAGACAATTCCATTCTCCCGGGCGTCCGCTTTCATTGACTGACCAATTAGCCGAATGGGCCGAACTAAATAGGTTGTCCGGACTTTCCATGAGGTCTGTTGTGGACCAGCTGTGGCCGGAAAGGTCAAAACCGAATAGCTATTTCAGCTTGGTGCAGCAGTTCCTTGACGTGGTGCCGCGCATAAATGAGATGAAGAGGTCGGCATGCATAGAAGGCGCACGGATGGCCTTTGCCCGTGTTAAAGCATACTGGGCGGAGATGGATGCTACCACTGTTGCAGCGCGGGATTCGGCCATAGGTCGAAGGGCTGCTGAGCACTACTTTGAAGAAGTTCTTGAGGGTGCTCGTTTGATAGAGACCCAGCGCTCAAAAAATATTATGCTTGAGTGATATGTAATATCATTGTAAGCGAAATGTTTTTATAAATTTTTATAAGGCTATTTTTATACTTTTGCCTGAAAGTAATATGATGCCTCCTGGGCGGCCGTTTATGTATACACGTGTATAACCTGAAAGATTGCAGTCGTCGGCTTCAACCCTCACGCATATAATGCGGAGGTGCTCGCAAAAACATGCATTCACACTTAACCCAACGTCTTGGTCCTATTAAGGAGGTGATAGCGAAGCGAGCGAGGCAACCGAACTAAAATGCTTTAGCACTTTCACTTAGCCATAGGAGTTTGATAGTGGGGCTACTAGATTGCCCCTGGTGGCTCCGCACTCTCCCGATCTCGGGGTGCGTACATGCCTGGACGGAAAACGGCCCTTCGTTAAGGCGGAGGAATTTTAACATGCCCACAGGTCATCGAGTGGTTGACCAGTCTCATGCTATATCATGACAGTCAGTTTTCGGCTTTCTCTACTGAGGTGCTCGTCCGGATGAACCAGGGCACAATCGCAGTAGTTCTCCTGGTGCTACCTTAGCCGGTAAAGCGGAACGTAAGGCACCAAAACACAAGAGCCGGGCAAACCCAACATTTGACCAAAGACAATGATTCGGAGTTGATGCATATAGGGCCAAACTCATGACGCCGAAAACTCCCTAAGGTGTTCGGTCTTTGTGGTATAAACCGGGCCTAAATAATGGCCTTTGTAAGAAGCCCCTTGTGTCCAGGTACGCGCATTGTGCTGGCGTGGCCACATGCCAAGACGTCAGCATCCTTCTCAACGGTGGATATGTATCAACAAGAGACAGTAAAAATGGTTTACGCAGGGTCTTAATCTAAAAAGAATCCTTGGAGCGGGTCCCTGCTGCACGTTTGCGCCTGTGTCTCCGTTGTGCCGTATCCTGGACGGGTGTAGCATGATGATCGTCTGTAAAAGAGAGGAGTTTAGGTGAAAAAGTTGTCGTGCAAAAAGATAGTTTGTTAAATAAACCATGTATAATTCAAGATGAGAAGAAATTGCCACTTGTCTGCGCGTGTTGAGCCCCTTGTATTGACGAATAGGGGTGTGACCGTTTATTCGGTATAAGTAGCGGCGCCGGACTCGATTAGTTGTGTCTGAGGTCTTGACGACCTATTGGACGCTTTCTGGTCCGGGCACCTTTAGTGTGCGGCTGCCAAGGCAGCCTCACTCTCTTCGGCGCGCAGAGATCGCTTGATATTTCCGTGCACTGTAATGATGCCACGTGAACCGCGCATCTTGAGTGTGAGGGAGGCGTAGTGTGGTATTGCATTAAAGCGAACGAAAGCTTCGCGTCCAATCAGTGCTTGATAGCCAATTTGAAATGGAGCGATGTGGAAAGTTAAATGCTCGCGACGAAAGTTATCGGGGGGAGCCGAATATAACTTGTAGTAGGAGGGAGCCCGTACAACGAGCCCCTGGGCCTGGCGTTACTCCTTTAAAGGTAGTATTGCTATGGCGAATTTGTGTTGGGTCTAACCCCATCCCGCAGATTGTATCCTGATATATTAGGTTTAGGCTACTGTCGCCGTCCATCAAGACTCGTGTGAAGTGATATCCGCCAATTACTGGGTCTAATACCAGGGCAGCCCATCCTGCGTGTCGGATACTTGCTGAGTAATCGCGATGGTCGAAAGTGATCGGTTGAGACCACCAGTGGCAGGACTTTGCGGTGGCAGGCACTTGGGTATATTTTCCTGGGAGTGCTGCGTTGTTTTTTCCCTTGATCACGTGTAACACGTTTACTGTTTTGACTTCTGGTGGAAATTTCTTTTGTTCCCCCGTGTCTTGCTTGGGGGGCTCATCCTCATCTTCACTTGGTGTATCCTCCCCCTTGTGTACGGTGTTGAGCTTGCCGGACTGCTTGAAGACCCAACATTCTCTATGGGTATGATTAGAAGGTTTACCAGGGGTACTATGAATCTGACATACCTGGTCCAGAATTTTGTTGAGGCTGGACAATTCAGCTCTGGTGCCTTTAGGAGGCGGCTTTTGACCTGGCCGAGAGCTTTTGAATCCGGCATTTACTACCGTGCCCTTCGTGCTGTGTTCTTTATTCCGGCGTTTGTTATTGCTATTGCGTCGTGATTTCCTGTTTCCATCTCTAACTTCAGATGTACTAGGGTCGCTGGTGCTGCATCTGGCTAGCCAGCTATCCTCACCCGCGCAAAAGCGGGTCATGAGGTTTGTTAATGCGGCCATCGTTCTCGGCTTATTTTGGCCGAGGTGTCTGGCGAACCATTCGTCACGGTCGCTATGCTTGAAAGCTCCTAAGGCTTCGGCATCCGGACAGTCGACAATCTGGTTCTTTTTAGTAAGAAACCTGTTCCAAAGCTTTCGGGCTGAGTCTCCAGGCTGTTGAGTTATATGACTCAAATCGTTCGCATCCGGAGGTCGGACATAAGTCCCTTGAAAATTTGCCCGAAAGGCGTCTTCGAGCTCTTCCCAACTTCCAATGGAGCTTTTTGGGAGGCCTTTGAGCCAGTGACGAGCTGGCCCTTTGAGCTTGAGGGGTAAGTACTTGATGGCGTGGAGATCATCTCCTCGAGCCATATGGATGTGAAGGATGTAGTCCTCAATCCAGACCCCAGGGTCTGTTGTTCCGTCGTATGCCTCTATGTTTATGAGCTTGAATCCCTCTGGAAATTCATGGTCCAGCACCTCATTGGTGAAACATAGGGGGTGTGCGGCACCCCTGTAGCTGGGTGTACCGCATTGTTCGGATGTTTGTTGTGTTGCATTGTATGCTGGGGCGCGCTTGCGTGGTCCATAGATGGATCTTGTTGCGCCGTCCTTTGGGTGCGAGCCCTCGCATGGGTCGCGTATTGTATTGTGAGCGGCGTTGTATGCCGCTCTGTGTTGGTAGAGGGGTCGTCTATCCGACCAGGTGGCTGCTTTGATATTTGGTTGTGGGGGGTCTGAAGTCTCCTCATCGAATTCGGGTAGCAGCTTCCTCTTTGGGTAGCTCTTGGAGGGGCGATTGTCGCCGTACCTTGCTGCAGTGTTGAGTATTTTACTCCATCTGATTTGGAGTGTGTCTTGCACGGCCTTGAGCCTTTGCTTCTGCTTTTTAAGACTCCTCGCGGTGGCAACAAGCCTCTTACGGGCAGTCTGCTGCTCTAGGTGCCTGTCCGGCGTTATGTCGTCCGGACCATTATCCTTGATGGGATTTGTTTGTTCAGTTGGATTATTCGGATTGCCGTTGTCCGGCAGCGGTTTGCCCTGCTCCAGCGCTGGGTCTGTGTGATCGCTATTTCTATCGAGGCGGGATTTGGGGCGGCGCTTGCGACACCGCTTTGGCTGCTTTTTGAGGGAACAAGCCTTTGGTGCGTCCTTCCGCTCCTCGTCGTCATCTTTTGGTGCGTCCACCATGTATACTTCATATGACGAGGTGGCATTCCAGGTTCCAATAGGCGCTGGTTCTTCATCGTCTCCTTCATCGGCATCCATACCGTCGATGTCTTCGGAGTCGAAGTCGAGCATGTCGATTAAATCGTCGACAGTGGCTACAAAGTGGGTGGTGGGTGGGCTTTGAATTTCTTCATCGTCCGAATCCCAACCTTGCTGACCGTAGTCCGGCCAGGGCTTTCCTGATAAAGAGAGAGATTTCAGTGTCTTCAGAATATCGCCGAAAGGCGAGTGCTGAAAGATCTCCGCGGCAGTAAACTCCATGATCAGCGCCTAATCGGATTCGATCGGCAGGGGCGAGGAGGAGTCCGGAGAGGAGTCCGGCTCCTTGGAGTCACGAGTCTCGCAGAGTACGGGGCTGGTGTTCGGCCCAATCGCCATTGGGATCGCAGCCCCCGAGGTGGCGTCCAACCGCCCATCCTCGATCGGCGCAGTTGGCTCCGAATTAAGGGTCGAAGCTGATGCGGGTGCGGCCTCCAGGGCACTGTTCGACGGCAGAGCTAGATCATGCTCGTCGGGACAGTGCGGCGCGCTCGGCAGTGGCTCGAATCCGTCGAAGATCAAGTCCCCGCGGATGTCAGCCATGTAGTTTAAACTCCCACATCTGACCTGACGGCCAGGGGCGTAGCTTTCGATCTGCTCCAGACGGCCAAGTGAATTGGCCCGCAGTGCGAAGCCGCCGAAGACGAAGATCTGTCTAGGGAGGAAGGTCTCACCCTAGACTGCATCGCTATTGATGATCCTAGGAGCCATCGAGCCTGACGGCGACGACACAGAGGAACTCTCAATGAAAGCACCAATGTCGTTGTCAAAACCGGCGGATCTCAGGTAGGGGGTCCCGAACTGTGCGTCTAGGCCGGATGGTAACAGGAGGCAAGGGACATGAAGTTTTACCTAGGTTCGGGCCCTCTCGATGGAGGTAAAACCCTACGTCCTGCTTGATTAATATTGATGATATGGGTAGTACAAGAGTAGATCTACCACGAGATCGAAGAGGCTAAACCCTAGAAGCTAGCCTATGGTATGATTGTTGTGATGTATGTTGTCCTATGGACTAAAAGCCTCCGGTTTATATAGACACCGGAGAGGGTTAGGTTACACAAAGTCGGTTACAATGGTAGGAGATCTTCATATCCGCATCGCCAAGCTTGCCTTCCACGCCAAGGGAAGTCCCTTCCGGACACGGGACGGAGTCTTTAATCTTGTATCTTCATAGTCCAGGAGTCCGGCTGAAGGTATAGTCCGGTCATCCGAACACCCCCTAATCCAGGACTCCCTCACCCATATCATCAAGAATAAATCAAGCAGGACGTAGGGTTTTACCTCCATTAAGAGGGCTCGAACCTGGGTAAAACATCGTGTCCCCTGCCTCCTGTTACCATCCGCCTTAGACGCACAGTTTGGGACCCCCTACCCAAGATCCGCCGGTTTTGACACTGACATTGGTGCTTTCATTGAGAGTTCCTCTGTGCCGTCGCCATAAGGAAGGATATCTCGTCTCGTCTTTAAAGATGGTACTACTGTTGGGGGAGCTTTGGCTGTCGGCCAAACTCTCCGGCTAGGCGGTTTCATCATGACCGCCTATTCGGCCGCCGCGCCGACGATGACTTCTCGGGTCATCGAAAATAGCCTCCACGTTAAATCGGCACTCGCAGAACAGATGGATCCAATGGAGCTCGCCTCCTTAAACGAGCTCTTGGATCGCATCGCCGCCTTGGGAGTCGCTATGGACTATGATCGGATTGGGCTTAAACCCGATCAAAGGGAGATTAACTCTCCACCGGTCACCCATCATATTGAAGTGGTGGAAGAACAGTGCGGCGACCTTTCCTCTATCTTGAGGACCAACTATGTCCGGATTCCCGAGCTCTCTGATCCGGACGCCCGTTCGCGGGAGGACAACATCCAATCCCTGAACTTAGAGTCAGGGAGTGGACCAGGATTATCGGGTAACACCCCGGAACCGGAACTTCCAAATTTGGAAACTCCTCGGCCCCTGGATCCCAGATTAGGTAAGGGTTCGGATTCAATTCCACCCACCCACCCAAACATAAGCGATCTTTCCCACATCATGCAAGAGCCCCAGGAAATAGTACATCACTATTGGGCCAGATTCCTCCTTGCTATGAACAAGGTTAAGGACTATCGTGAGGAAGACGCAATCCTATTTTTCTGCAATAATTGCACGGACAAGGGAATCCTTAACGCCATAAATCGCCGTGAGATAACACGCTTCGCTAACTTGGCGTCCATAGTACGAAAGTACTGTGCGATGGAAAGTGCCTGGAAAACCGAAACAAACTTTTGGGATAATCCGGCCCTGAATACAAACCCAGTCCGAAATAAAAGGGTGGATTATCACAATACACCCGGGTCAACTACCAAAAAGCAAAAACCCTCTACAGGGCATGGAACCGTACTGGCGGGATGGCTCAACAGACCCTGCAAAATTCATAGTACAGTAGATACAATACCAACGCACAGCCTTAGAGCATGTTGGATACTCCGGCAGGTGGCCAAAAGTGGTGAAGATCTTCTTATCCCAAATACCACAGAGCACCATCCCGTGGATAACAATATGGTGTTAACAGTCTTTGAGACCTTCGCGTCAAATAATAGGCGCAAGCGAACACTTCGCAGCATGGCCGAAATCTACCACGTAGCAGCAATAAATCCATGGAGTGACACGGCTATTACCTTCAATGCCAGTGACGAACCTAAATTCCGAACAGCCCGAGCACCAGCAGCACTGGTCCTCAGTCCAATCGTGGACGGCTTTCAACTCACCATAGTACTCATGGACAGTGGCAGCGGATTAAACCTTATCTATGAGGAAACTCTTCAAAAGATGGAAATAGACTGGAACCGCATCAAGAAAAGTAGCACAACCTTTAGAGGAATCATCCCCAGTCGGGAAGCATGCTATGCTGGGAAAATCACACTAGATGTGGTATTCGGCACGTCGGATAATTACAGGTCCGAAGAAATTACATTCCAAGTGGCCCCGTTCAGCAGTGGTTATCAGGCTCTTTTAGGATGGGGGGCATTCACAATCTTCCAAGCCGTACCTCATTACGGGTACATGAAGCTCAAAATGCCCGGGCCCAACGGAATCATCACTCTCGCCAGCGATCCGGACACGGCACTCCGCGTCGAAAACAAAACAGCCGCACTGGCCCTCGAGGCATTATTCGAAGCCCTCTCGGCCGAGGAATTAACCATGCTACGCTCCACAGTGGACAGGGACGACGTGATACTCGACAAGAGATCCAAGTCCACCTCTTTTAAACCAGCGGATGAAATAGTCAAATTCCAAGTCCACCCAACGGACCCTACAAAAACAGCCTCCATCGGGGCATAGTTAAACCCCGCTATGGACGCCACCCTACGAGAATTCCTGCGCGAGAACTGGGACATATTCGCCTGGCATCCCTCAGACATGCCCGGAATCCCATGCAGGCTGGCCGAGCATAGCCTCAATATCCTAAAGGGACTCAAGCCGGTCAAGAAAGCTCTTCGGTGTTTCTCCGAACCTAAGAGACAGGCCATGGGAGAGGAACTAGCCAAGCTATTGGAGGCCGGATTCATCAGAGAAATAAAACACCCGGACTGGCTAGCAAACCTGGTGATGGTACCAAAGAAGGACAAATCCTAGCGCCTTTGTGTCGATTTCAAAGACGTCAATAAAGCTTGCCCAAAGGATCCCTTCCCCCTCCCATGCATCGATCAAATCATTGATGCTACCGCAGGACACGAGTCATTGTGTTTCCTCGACGCATACTCCGGTTACCACCAAATCAAGATGGCAGAGTCCGACCAAGCCGCAAAGGCATTCATCACACCATACGGTCCCTTCTGTTTTAACACAATGCCTTTTGGGCTCAAAAACGCCGGCACAACATATCAGTGCATGATTCAGACATGTCTGGAGAAACAAATCGGCAAAACAGTAGAGGCATACGTAGACGATGTGGTCGTCAAAACCAAACAAGTCGACTCTTTGATAGATGACTTGAGGCTCACATTCGACAACCTCCGAACATACGACATCAAGCTCAATTCGGAAAAATGCATTTTCGGCGTACCAGCCGGAAAGCTCCTGGGTTTCATTGTCTCCAGTAGAGGTATTGAAGCTAATCCGGCCAAAATCCGAGCTTTGTCACAGTTGGCTACCCCAACAGACCTCAAACAAATCCAGAAGTTAACTGTATGCGTGGCGGCTCTGAGCCGCTTTATCTCCCGCTTAGGAGAAAAGGCTTTACCCCTTTATCACCTCCTTCGGCGCACCAAACACTTTGAGTGGACGGACGCGGCCACAGCTGGATTGGAAGAAATAAAGGCCATCTTGGCAACCAACCCAATCCTGGCCGCGCCAAACATCGGCGAACCAATGCTGTTGTACATTGTGGCAACTCATCAAGTTGTAAGCACGGTGCTCGTTGTCGAACGGGAAGCGGACGGACATAAATTCCCTCTTCAAAAGCCGGTATACTATGTATCCAGTGTCCTCACTCCATGCAAATCACGGTACCCGCACTACCAAAAGATAGCATATGCGGTATTCATGGCATCGCGAAAGCTGCGACACTACTTTCAAGAGTGTTCGATTATAGTAGCCTCGGAAGTGCCACTTAATGATATTATAAACAACCGCGACGCTACGAGCCAAATTGCCAAATGGGCCATTGAGCTCCTCCCGTTCGAGATAACATACAAACCTCGATGAGCCATTAAGTCGCAGGCATTGGCCGACTTCGTCGCCGAATGGACGGAGGCCGAACTCCCTAAAGAGTACGACGCATACTCCAATTGGATCATGCACTTCGACGGTTCTAAAATGCTGGCTGGTCTAGGGGCTGGCGTCGTCGTGACATCCCGAATCGGACATACCGTTCAGTACGTATTGCAAATATTGTATACAGACTCCAACAATGCAGCCGAATACGAAGCTCTGTTGCATGGTCTTCGGATGGCAGTCTCCATGGGCATTCAACGCCTGGAGGTGCGTGGGGATTCAAACCCGCAATATCCAAAATAAATGGAGACTTTGACTCCAAGGATCCGAAAATGGCGGCCTATCGAAACACCATCCTAAAAATGTCAGCTCGGCTTGAGGGGCTCGAATTTCACCATGTGGCTTGGGAAAACAATCAGGCGGCGGATATCCGAACCCGCATCGGCGCAAAACGTGATGCGGTCCCCCCCAACATATTTTTGGAAAGGCTGTTCAAGCCATCCGTAGTATGGGAAGGGGACATCGGTAACAACAGTCCGGACCCGGCCAAAATACCCAATACCGAACTCTCTGACACAATTGGAGGCTCTGCCACCAAAATAACACCTTCAGCCCACGAAATAATGGCCATTATTGCCCCATGGACAGAACCATTCCTGGCCTACCTAACTAGACAGGAACTTCCGGAGGACCAAAATGAGTCACGCTGCATAGTGCGGCGATCCAAGGCCTACATGGTCCATGAGGGAGAATTGTACAAAAAAAGCACTACCGGAGTCCTTCAAAGGTGCATCTCCGAAGAGGAAGGGCGGAATCTTTTGGCAGAAATTCACGCCGGACTCGGCGGTCATCACGCTGCAGCCCGGGCTCTTGTAAGCAAGGCCTTCCGTACAGGATTCTATTGGCCAACGGCCCGGGCAGATGCACAGGACTTGGTCCAACGCTGCGCCGGTTGCCAGCTCTTTGCAAATCAAAGTCACATGCCACCTACCGCCCTCCAAACAATCCCCATTACATGGCCCTTTGCGGTCTGGGGGTTGACATGGTTGGACACCTTAAAGGGGGAACCCACAAGAAAAAAATACTTATTGGTCATGGTGGATAAATTCACCAAATGGATAGAGGCCAAACCTGTTAAAACAGCCGAATCCGGACGGGTGATAGACTTCATATTCGGGGTTGTACACCGTTATGGCATCCCCCACAGCATCATCACTGATAATGGCACGAACTTCACGGCCGACGAGGTAAAACTCTAGTGCAGCAAAATGGGCATCAAGCTCGATTATGCTTCAGTCTATCACCCACAAACCAACGGTCAAGTCGAGCGAGCAAACGGTCTTATAATGAGCGGCATTAAACCCAGATTGGTGCGCTCCTTAACAGAGTCTAACACACACTGGGTAGAGGAGCTCGACTCTGTACTCTGGGGGCTGCGGACCATGCCGAATCGTAGTACCGGATATACACCCTTCTTTATGGTGTACGGCGCAGAGGCAGTCTTGCCCTGTGACATAATTCAGGACTCACCTCGAGTGCGCATGTACGAAGAAAGAGAAGCCAAGCTCGATCGGCAGGACAGTTTGGACACCCTGGAGGAGGAGCGCGACATAGCCAAAGCCCGTTCCGCATTTTATCAACAACAGGCTCGCAGATACCAAAGCAGAGAAGTATGGGCCAAAACTTATAACGTTGGCGAACTAGTTCTACGCCTGCCAGATAAGAAAAAGAACAAGCTCGAGCCCAAATGGGAAGGTCCCTTCATTATTGACCAAGTTCTGACCGGTGGAGCATACCGACTGCGGATGCATCGACTAGTTGACTCGAGCCGAACTCATGGAACGCGGCCAGGCTCCGAAGATTCTACGCCTAGCACCGGACTCTATGTTAGTCCCCTCCCTTTGTCCATTTTCTACATATACATTATCTATCTTGTTTCTATTTCTTTCTTTCTTTTATTATTTCTCTAGGCCTTCAAGGGTCACCTTGTGCCTCGCTTGCACATTACAGATGCGCTAGCCGCACTCTTCATACCCGGGGGCTTCTTTCACAGAAGCTTAAATTATTTATCTGGGCCTCATGCCCCACACATGTGTTATACTTCCGCATGTACCTTTTTTCACCATTATATGCATCGATATGACTTAAGTTTTGGCCAAGCTGGGTTGCCTGGCTCTTGTATTTATGCCCTACGTTCCTGTTAATTCGGCTAGGGCATAAGGGGAGCACCTCTGCGATTGTTACTGCCGGGTCAGCCGTATGTGTACCTCAGACTGGGTGAAGCCCAAAGCTAGCGTTCTTAAGGGAATATTCGACCGGTGAACAAAAGATGATTTTTATTTATTGTCCATATTTGCCCCCAGATGTTTTTCTTGCGTTTCCTATCGCAGTCCGGACATGCACTTTAGGGCATGCCTACCCAGGGAAAGGAACCCTTAACGAAACTATTCTCCCTGGAAGATGTTTCTTACTACCCATGTAATATAACATAACTAGTTGGGCACTTGTCTGATAAAGCACTAATGACCCCTATGCCTGGTCTCCACGCATACCCCGGTTCTTATATAACTGAGCGGGTATTCGGATACACTCCGGACTATTGGGCCCGGAGGTTGAAGCGAAAAGGTCCGCAACGACAAATGATCTACAATCCGGCTAGAAGGCATTATACATGTCACTTTAATTACATAGTCATGCAGACTGACTAAATTCCTCTTCTATACCATCCAATAGGCGGTCTAGCTTACAATCCTGTTGAGAATACTTTGCGGCTAATTCTACTTGCCCATAAACTAAGCTAACGGGGATCTCTTTTCCGTCAGGCCCCACAGGTCTGACCTCGGCCATGTGATTTGGGTCTGCCTTGGTATACCGCGTCTTGACCATGGCCCAGGCTTCTTTGGCACCCTGTCGGCAGGCTGATATCTTCCATAATCGGAAGCGCCGCCATGCTCCCTTGAGCTTCTCCGCAAGCTCGGCAACGCCCTCTGGCAGGGAGACGGACGGCCACAAGGCCTGGGCAACACCCTGCATCACCTGCCGAACTTGTTCGTGCAGATGTGACAGCTCGGACAAAAGATCACCCGCAGACCCGGGCATTTTCTCCGTGGGACGACCCGTCAGCATACCTACAGGCATAACGCTGTTAGTCGGCTTCTTCGCCGAACTCCTTTAAAAGGATTCATTCAAGCACTTACTAAAAATTCCGCGCCGAAGCCGCTTATTCTCCTTCTCGGAGTCTCCAAGCTGGCCCCGAACGTCTTTTAGTTCCATGCTCAGCTTAATATTGGCATCTTGGAGATTGTTTTTCTCCCGCCTAACCTCAGTCAGCACGCGTTTGCCAGCCTCTAGCTGTCGCATAACATGCTGGTCCTCTGGATTCATCTGCAACATCTGTTGTTAGATCTGCAGCCATGCCGCATGTTATATGGTAACCATCGTTCTTTAAAGTAAATGTTACCATCAGGTGACTTTTTTGGTTCCTGCAATGCGGCCACACCAGCCCGCAATTGGGTCTTGCATTCGTCCAGCTCCTGTGACAGCCTAGTATTCTTCTCTGTAAGAACCTGCACAATAAAGATGATCCTTAAATCAGTTCTGCTAACTGTTTCATGTCTCTGGGGCTACTGATACATATAAATCATCAGATTTACTCACCCATACATCCTTTACATACTGATCCGTGGCTCTGGCTAGACCATCTTGAGCAGCACGGAGGTACGCCTCTCCAGAATTAAAGGCGTCAAACGCCTCTGGTGAGAAACAAGCGTCACGGAGTACCGCCCGGCGGCGCCTATGATTCATGGTGCTTTCCACTTCTGAGTTTGTAGTGGATAATCTATCCGCATCCTCTGTAGGGGGATTATCCGACGCCTGCCCCATATCGGCTTCTGCCTCCATGTCCGGTCCTGGTGCCCGACTGGTGGAAGCGTGATTGGCAACATCGCCGGACATATTCCGGCGAGCATTTTTTCTGTTAAAGAGACGCGGGCGTCATTACATTTTGAGAAAGACGACAACCACGGAGCGGGGTTTTTATTATACCTTTGCGTGGGCGTCTTCGTCCTGACCGCCTTCCTTTTTGGCCTACGCGGCCTCGGTGCCTCTTGTTGGCAAGTTGCTGCGGGTTCGGCAGGGCGTCCCGAATGCCTTCCCTGTAAAAGATGCCTTGTATATATGGTGGGTGAAGTGCCTAAAAGGGGATCCTAGTTTTGGAGTTGGGACTTTTGGTTTTTCTTACTTGCGATGCAGGGAGCAGTCCAGGATAGTTGGCCGTAATGGCCACCATGGCATCGTCGCAGCTTAACTGATAGAACTGCTGGTCTATCAGCTCCACGAATATAACCGAATCTTCTTCAAGTCCGGAGTCGAGGGCCCGGTCAGGGTCCTCTAGTAGTGGAGAAGGGCTACTGACCTCCTTTATGTCTTTTCGCAGTTCCTGCCGCAAAGTGGCAAGGTGAATACTTATGACAAAGAATGCGGGAAAAATAGGAGCAGGGAGATATAACTTACCCAGCTTGGAGGATTGTACATGGAGAATCCATCCCGTGGCTTGATGCGGGTGAACTCCTCTTCCTCACCCTTGAACAATTCGGACAGAATTTTCGCTAAAGCGGCAGCATTGTCCGGACCCTTACACCTGCAGCGGGTGGCGTCATCCGCCCCGTTATAACACCACAAGGGGTGCCCATGGTATTTAAGTGGTTGCACTCCCCGCATTATGCAAACCGACATAACTTCGATTATTGTCAATCCTGATTGAGCCAGTGCTTTGATCTTGTTCATCAGATAGAGGACTTGTCCATTGTCTTCTGCCTGGGGGCTTTATGGGCGCCAACTTCGGCGCTTCTTCAGAGGAGCATTGTTGAACTCAGGAAGACCCCGCCGAACAGGGTCCGGAAGGGGAACGTCCTCCATATAAAACCATTCTGAAGGCAAGTCTTCGGATGACTTCTTCGGGGTACCGGACAGGTATCTGGAATCGGCGATGCACCATATTTCGGCTCCGCCCACTTGATAAAGTGATCTCCTCTGTATGCGAGGGACGAGGCAAAATAGCCTTTTCCACAGCTCGAAGTGAGCCTCGCAGCCCAGAAACAACTCGCAGAGAGCAACATAGCCGGCGATATGTAGAATGGAGGCAGGGGTGAGATTGTGTAATTGGAGGCCGTAGAACTCCAGGAGCCCGCAGAGAAACGGATGAATTGGAAATCCGAGTCCCCTTAGTAAATAAGGAACAAGGCAAACCCGTCCCCCCATGGAGGGACAGGGAAGGCTCTCCGCTTGCTCCCCGCCATTGTAGGTGGCAAACCCGGCTCGAATGGGCACCATATACGCCGGAGGGAGAAATCCCTTAGTCTGCAGTTCGACTAATCTACTGTGCGGGATGGAACACCTCTCCCAATCTCTGGGCTTAGGGATACGGGGGCGGGAGGAGGAGCTGCGGAGGTCGGCCATGCTGGAATGGATCTTTCCGAAATGCGCTCTGATGGATTCTCGCTGGGGGAGGATGGTATGGATCGGATCTAAGAATCCCATCCCTTTAATAGACAATTTATTTATCTAGCTAGGGTGGCGAATGTAAAAATTCCCTGGCGCCTCGTATTCATTCGACACGTGGGAGAAAGCCCTTATTGGGCACAGAAGCCAAGAGGTTCAACATTTATGGAGCAGGACACTGCTTACGAACACTTGAAAATTGGAGAAGAACCCGCCTTGCAATGCTGAAGACAACACCGCGCGCCGGACTCATCATCATTGAAGCTTGGTTCGGGGGCTACTAAGGGAGTCCTGGATTAGGGGGTCTCCGGACAGCCGGATTATATCCTTTGGCCGGACTGTTGGACTATGAAGATACAAGATTGAACACTTCGTCTCGTGTCCGGATGGGACTCTACTTGGCGTGAAAGGCAAGCTTAGGTAATACGGATATGTATATCTCCTCCTTTGTAACCGACCTTGTCTAACCCTAGCCCCCTCTGATGTCTATATAAACCGGAGGGTTTTAGTCCGTAGGACAACAGACAATCATACCATAGGCTAGCTTCTAGGGTTTAGCCTCTTCGATCTCGTGGTAGATCAACTCTTGTAATACCCATATCATCAAGAATAAATCAAGCAGGACGTAGGGTTTTACCTCCATCCAGAGGGCCCGAACCTGGGTAAAACATCGTGTCCCCTACCTCCTGTTACCATCCGCCTTAGACGCATATTTCGGGACCCCCTACCCAAGATCCGCCGGTTTTGACACCGACATGCTGCTCTGTGATGGAGGAGGCCATCCACTTGCCATGTGCTCCAGATACGGACATGGTTGGAGCGTTTGTTGTGGACGGAAAGGGTTGAAGCTAGGGCGCTGGAGCTCGAGAGTAGTTGGGATGAGGAGGAAGAAGGCGTGGGGTAAAAAGGTGGATCCTTGTCTCTTTATAGTGGAAGTGAATATCAAGCGTCCCCCCATGAGCCTTAAAACTCGCCTACTCCCCAGGAGTCGTGCGGGTGGCACGATTGGACTACCCAAATCCGTATTGATGAGGATCCCGCAATAAGGGGACACGATGTCTGCTTTGACAAGATGTGTCAATGGGAGTTGCGTATTGAAACGCGAGGCGGGAGGCCCAAAACACGGTTTGAAATGATACCAGAGATAAGCGTGAAGTTTTGCCGGAAAAAGCTGTCAAGAGATATTTCTTATTTTTATGCCTTTGTGGTTGGAGGGTTAACCTATTAAACAGATCCGGACATAGTTCTTGTTGATCAACTACTTTAAAGTATTCGGAGGAGGAACCCGCCTTGCAATGCCGAAGACAATCTGTGCGCCAGACACATCGTCAAAATTGAAGCCTGGTTCAGGGGCTACTAAGGGAGTCCTGGATTAGGGGGTCCTCAGGCGTCCGGACTATGCAACATGGGCCGGACTAATGGGCTGCAAAGATACAAGATAGAAGACTTCCCCCCGTGTCCGTATGGGACTCTCCTTTGCGTGGATGGCAAGCTTGGCGTTCGGATATGAAGATTCCTTTCTCTATAAACCGACTCTATACAAACCCTAGCCCCTCCTATATCTATATAAACCGGAGGGCTTAGTCCGTAGAGGCGGTCATAATCATACATGCTAGACATCTAGGGTTTAGCTGTTACGATCTCGTGGTAGATCAATTATTGTAACCCCTATACTCATCAAAGTTAATCAAGCAGGACGTAGGGTTTTACCTCCATCAAGAGGGCCCGAACCTGGGTAAACATTGTGTCCCCTGCCTCCTGTTACTTTTGATCCTTAGACGCACAGTTCAGGACCCCCTACCCGAGATCCACCGGTTTTGACACCGACACCATATAGTTAATCTCGAGTACAAACGATATATATTCTGTAGCTTTCATCTGTGTTCTCCCTTTAGTTTTTGAGACCTTTTGCTGCTAGCTAACCCCAATCCTACTATTTATATCGTCTCCTACAGGCACTCATTACATAAATCTAACTACTAGTTGTCTTCCATGCATGTCAGATATAATTGCACACACTGATTTATCCACAAGAATCTCACGGAGCAATGTAACGGTCAACAAACTTGACGTCAATGATACCCAATATGATGGAACATGTAAAGGCAGTTCTTCAGAAGACTTGCAAAAAGATGATGAATCCTATTCACCCCACAAGGTCCTTGCTCTAATTTGACCCGTGATATGTGTACATCATGCATATAATGTCCTGGAGTGCATCTACTCTATTGCAATGCCTTGTGCTTAGCCTGCTGATCATGCATGTAAATATGTCATGCCTTCCTGTTTTTCAGTACCTATTCCATTCAAGATAACATGTTTCAAATTCAAGTATTGTCATTCTACTCTATCGCAATGCCATCTGCTTAGTTTGGACATCATGCTTATGAATATCTCATGCATTGTTATTTATTAGTATGTACTTCATCTGTCTACCATACCATGTTTTTTACATTGAAGTGATGTTCTAGTGGTCTTGTACATAATTGCTCGTCGTAATGGACTCAAATTATCTAATTGGGCCTACAGACATGTTTGAACTTTAGTGGGCCCATTAAGTTAATGGGCCGTTACCAGGATGAAAGTTAATGGTCGGCCCTGTTACCTCCCGGGTCGTTAACAAGCCGACATCGAAGCGGGCAACAGGTGGGCCCATTTGATTTCACGGGCCGTTAACAGGCCGATACTAAGGTCGGGCTACATATGGCCCAACTATACTGTTGGCCTTTAGCAGGCCGAAAGAGACATCACACTCGTACTGGACCATGAAGAGCATGGGCCGCTAAGAGGTTGAAAGTCAGGTTGTACTGTATATGGCCCAACTGTGTTGTGGGCCTTTAGCAGGCCAAAAGAGAAACCAGGCTGGTATTGGACCATGAAGAGCATGGGCCGTTAAAAGGCCAAAACTCATGCCCGACTGCAAATGGCCCAGCTCATTTATGGGCCATCAACAGGCTGAAAGACACACCAGGCCAGAAATTGGCCCAACACTTAAATGGGTCGCTAAAAGGCCAAAGGATGTACATCCTATAAATTGGCCCATCCGTTGAATGGGACGTTAACAGGCCGAAACCACATCGGGCCCATATTGAGCCCAAATATACATCGGGCTGTTAACATGTTCGAACTGACGATGGGGTGTCAAATCATTAATGGGTCAAATTGGCATATCTCGTATGGGCCGTGGGCTTAAATGGACCTAACACAAGTAGGCGTTATATGGGTCGGCCTGCTAATTTGTAACGCCCCAGATATAACTTTCCCAATTTGTAATCCAACTCTTGCCGTTTCCGGCGTTAAGTTATATTTATTTCTCGGGTTCGGGTCTTTGTCTCCGTGTGTTGTATCGTTGTCATGCATCTCATATCATGTCATCATGTGCATTGCATTTGCATACGTGTTCATCTCATGCATTCGAGCATTTTCCCCGTTGTCCGTTTTGCATTCCGGCGCTTCGTTCTCCTCCGGTGGTCATTTCTAGCTTTCTTTCGTGTGTGGGGATTAAACATTTCCGGATTGGACCGAGACTTGTCATGCGGCCTTGGTTTACTACCGGTAGACCGCGTGTCAAGTTTCGTACCATTTGGACTTCGTTTGATACTCCAACGGTTAACCGAGGGACCGAAAAGGCCTCGTGTGTGTTGCAGCCCAGCACCCCTCCAATTTGGCCCAAAACCCACCAAACTCTGCTCCATGTCCTAGAGCGTTCGATCACGATCGTGTGGCCAAAAACCGCACCTCATTTGGACTCTCCTAGCTCCACTTATGCCTATAAATAGCCCCCCGTTTTCGGATCTCTTCTTCCTCCCCAAAACCCTATTCTAAAAAAAACAGATCCCCGCACCGACGGACGTGTCCGCCCCCGGCCGGACAGCGTCCGCCGCCGCCCGCGCCCAACCGGGCGTTGCCATGTGGCCCTCGCCACTCCGCCGCCGCCGCGGCCCGGGAGGCCCGAGTCGGGCCCCCGAGGCCCGTAGCCACGTCGCCGCCTGGGTCATCCTCCGCCTCCCGCGCCGCCCTTCTTCTCCGGCGCCGACGCCGCCTCCTCTCGCCGCCGACTCGCCGGCCGCCTCACCGACACGCGCCGGACCCGGCCCTCGCCGCCACGCGCCGGACCCCGCCTCGCCAAGCTCGCCGCCCCGCCGCCAAGCCCATCGCCGGCGGGCCCTGCTCCGGCCGCCGTCGACCCCGTCGTCCGGCAGCCCTCGCCGGCGCCGACTCCCTCCTCACCGGAGCCCTGCTTCCTCACGGAAGAGCTTCGGTGAACAGTGCCGGCCGTGCCTCGGTTTCCGTGCGAAACCCTAGATCTGATCCGAGAGGTTGATTTTTTTTGCTAAGTCCCAGGAATTTCACTTCATATGCTCCTGTTCGAGGCTCCGTAACTTTGCATACGTAGCTCCGATTTGGGCATATAGTATATCAAAATGTTCGTCTCGACGAGTACATCATTTCATTCCATTGCATCGTTTTCATTTGAGTTCATCTTGATGCCCAAAATGCTGTTAGAAGGAGGCTTCGTGAGTTAATTGTCAGATCTGCTAGTTCATGTTAGACTTTTGTCATTTTTGCCATGATTATTGTGTGCATGCTATGCCTGTGAGTCCTTCATATGTTTTGTTAAGCATTTCATCTTCTTTCCAGAGGTGCAAGCCATGCATTTTTAGGATGTGTGTGGTGACTTGTGCAAGCTTGCAAAGAGAGGCACCCGGAAAATTTGTTTTCAGAGACTTAGTAGTTTTCACTAAGTCTGGGATTATTTAGTTCATGATGCCATATGTTCAGCTTGTTTCCTAGTGATCCCTGCCTCTTTTGAGGATGATCAGTAAATGAGTTTTGTTAATAATGTTATTCTCTATCCATCCATGTCTTTGTTTGCTTTTTTGGAGCACCATAGCTTGAGTCAATCGAGCTCTACTTTTGCTTCGTTGTGAATCTGGGCAGATCGTCAACTCGTTTGCGATTTTGCCGGTGTTGTTGTAGTTGATCCGTGCATGCTATGCCATTGATCTTGACATGTATAGCTAGAATTTTGTGCCTTCTTAATGGATGTATGCTTTCCTTTCCATGACTTGCACCGTAGTGAGTGCATCGAGCTCGTTTACATGCCTTCGTGAGTTATATTTCAGCATGTCTCAGTTTTCACTAAGTCTGAAAACTGATTGTGTTTTAGCTATGTTCGTGTGCCCGTTAGTATATTTTTTGAACCCTTTTGGCCCCAGGTCACTTTGGGATTTTTGTTAACTTGTTGAGTAGCTCCATGCCATGTTCTTCTTTGTCATAATCAGGTCATGTATCATGTTGTTTTGCTGCTCCAAAGAGGGCTTCGTGATCTGAAATTTCAGACAAGTGTTAATTTCACCAAGTCTGGAATCTGTTTTGCATTTGCGTTTTTGCCATGCTTGTTTGAACCTCATAATGGATGAATTGGCCGTGGCTCAGTGCTAGTATTTTGTTAAGCATCTTGTGTCCATCCCTGCGATGTATTTTTTGTCATTTTTGGTGGCTGTAGCATGTTTATTTCGTTGCATTTAGATGCCTACTTGCTGTAAATCGCAGACCGGTGTCAATTTTGAAACGCTTGCCATTTCCAAACCGTAACACCGATTCCGATGATCTTTATATCGTTTTCAAGCGATTTCATCTCATCTTTCCAGTGGCAACCTTGGAATTCCAAGTTGAGGCCAGGTTCATGCTTTTCCTGTCATATCTTGCATTTTGCATCCCGCATCGCATCCCGCATAGCATACCATCATTGCATCTTATTGTTTGAGTTGGCACGTGGTTGATTGTATCCTTGTTGCTTGTTTGTCTTGTTGGGTAGAGCCGGGAGACGAGTTCGCTACCGAGGAGCCCGTTGAGTTTGCTTGTGAGGATCCAGCCAACTCTGACAGCTTTGCAGGCAAGATGATCATACCCTCGAAATCACTACTATCTTTGCTATGCTAGTTTGCTCGCTCTTGCTATGCCAATGCTATGATGCCTACCTCTTGCTTGTCAGCCTACCAATTGCCTTGTTGAACCTCTAACCCACCTATGTCCTAGCAAACCGTTGATTGGCTATGTTACCGCTTTGCTCAGCCCCTCTTATAGCGTTGCTAGTTGCAGGTGAAGATTGGAGGCCGTTCCTTGTTGGAACATTTATTTACTTGTTGGCATATCATTATATGGCCATGTTATCTTAATGCATCTATATACTTGGTAAAGGCTTGAAGGCTCGGCCTCTCGCCTAGTGTTTTGTTCCACTCTTGCCGCCCTAGTTTCCGTCATATCGGTGTTATGTTCTCGGATTTTGCGTTCCTTACGCGGTTGGGTTATAATGGGAACCCCTTGATATTTCACCTTGATTAAAGCTTGTCCAGCAATGCCCAACCTTGGTTTTACCATTTTCCACCTAGCCTTTTCTTTCCCTTGGGTTCTGCAGACTCAAGGGTCATCTTATTTTACCCCCCCCCCGGGCCAGTGCTCCTCTGAGTGTTGGTCCACCTGTCAGCTACCGGTGGCCACCAGGGGCAACTCTGGGCTGGCCTACCCGTACCTAGGACAATCTGAGTGTGCCCTGAGAAAGAGATATGTGCAGCTCCTATCGGGATTTGTCGGCACATTCGGGCGGTGTTGCTGGTCTTGTTTTAACCTGTCGAATTGTCTTGTTGTACCGGGTTACCGAGTCTGATCGGTGTGTCTCGGGTGGAGGTCTATTCCTTCGTTGACCGTGAGAGCTTGTCATGGGATAAGTTGGGACTCCCCTGCAGGGATTGAACTTTCGAAAGCCGTGCCCGCGGTTATGGGCAGATGGGAATTTGTTAATGTCCGGTTGTAGATAACTTAAACCTTAATCAATTAAAATGAATCAACTGAGTGTGTTACCGTGATGGCCTCTTCTCGGCGGAGTCCGGGAAGTGGACACGGTGTTGGAGTTATGCTTGCGTAGGTTGTTCCTCTAGATTCTCGCTCGCGCTTTGCCTCCTCTCCTCGCTCTCTTTTGCGTATAAGTTAGCCACCATATATGCTAGTCGCTTGCTGCAGCTCCACTCATATATTTGCCTTACCATTCCTATAAGCTTAAATAGTCTTGATCGCAAGGGTGCGAGATTGCTGAGTCCCTGTGGCTCACAGATACTATAACTCCAGATGCAGGTCCTGGTGATTCCGCTCCAGGTGACGAGTACGAGCTCAAGTGGGAGTTCGACGAGGACTCTCAGCGTTACTACGTGTCTTTTCCTGATGATTAGTAGTGGTGTCCAGTTGGGGGTGATTGGGACCGTTGTCGCATGTTGGGTTTTCTTCTATTTTGGCGCCGTAGTCGGGCCATGAGTGTTTAGGATGATGTAATGTTATTTTTGTACTTGGTTGACGTGGCGAGTGTAAGCCAACTATGTTCTCCCCTTTTATTATTACATTACATGGGATGTTTGTGAAGATTTCCTAACTTGCGACATATGCCTTCAATGCGATTATGTCTCTAAGTCGTGCCTCGACACGTGGGAGCTATAGTCGCATCGAGGGTGTTACATAATTTTTACTGGGATGTCCTTTTTCACCGGAATGGGCCACTGTTGGGTCGTGCCACTTGTTGACCTATCATAGGCGCCTCCTGTCCAATGAGTGGATGACATTTGTCCCAACGGTGAGCCAACACATGTTTCCTCCGGCCAATGAGAATTTTACACATGGAAAATCCCCATTGGTCCGGGCTGTTAACGGGTTATCGGATCCGAAACCGGACCCGGTAGCTTAACGGCGACCCGTTACGGTGGATGCCACGTGTCGGTTACCCTTGTCGAAAGCACTTCCATGACGCGCCATTTATCATCATGGAAGTGGACACTTCCGTGATGATAATTTTGGTAATGTCATGGAGCACTTCTACGACAGCACAGGTATGGCTATCTTGATTCTGTCATAAAATCGTCATGGATGTACATGCATGAAAAAAAACGTGACCTACTATGACAAACATGTATCATCACACAAGTGTATTTTTTGTAGTGTGAGCTACACCCGACCTCTTCATAGCCAGTGGCGGACCCAGGAAAAAAATGGAGGGTGTGCACACTTTAAAAAAATCTGCCTAATCTAAGTGTCATATCATATATAGCAAAAGAATAACACAAATAGCTCAATCAAGTCTCACAATATTATGTTTTAGAAAATAATTTCAAATTTGCTAAATTACAATACAAATAGTCTTACATAAAAGATACACAAGAATAACTTCAGTTTGCCCTCAACTGCAACCTGAAGGGACCGGGTGCAAGGCGAGCGGCCGAGGGGGGGGGGAAGCACGGGGAGCGGCGATGTTCGAAATGCAGACGAGCAGTCGAGACAGGTGCGCATGTGCGAAATGCAGACCGCGTGGATCGTTGGGAAGCGCTCTATGCAACTACTCAATTTTGTCATCATGGGTCGTCTTCCATTCAAGTCGGGCGATGATGGTGTGCATCTTTTGTTGTTCATCTAGCTTGTTACATTATTGCCTGCTAGTCTCTGTTCTAGTCATGAATTATTTACTGAAATTAATCATGAACTTGCCTGATATTTCAAAAAAAGTTGTCTCAAAAAATAACATGATAGATCGAAGAGTCCTATTTTTTTCCTTTTTTGTGTTTGCCTAGAGTTTTCGTCGAGTTGATCGATGGAATTGATCTTCTTAGAGGAAAGGCATCTGCCCGACTTTATAAATAAAGCCACCAGGCAGTGTTCCAGACAAACCATAACCAACAAACATGATCACGCCCCACCAAGGGCAGCATGAAGTCAAAAAAACACAAAGGTAAGAGGTACAAGGTACCCAGGCTAGCAACACAGCACGCAGATCGGAAGAGAATAGGATCAACTTAAAACGACGTAGCCAACAACTAAGTAAAAGAGACATCGAAGCAATTACGCAGCCGGCTCCTGCCTTGATAGGGAAGACGTCGAGGCCCGAATTTTGGAGAACAGAAGGTCAAAAGTGTCCCGGTCTTCCGTCTTAGTCAATGATCTCCACTGCTACAGGAATATGCAAGATTTAAATAAGCAGTCAGTAGGTTTAGCAGGAAAAACATGCTCGATGGAAAATTTGTTCCTGGTAGTCCACAAGGCCCAGCAAATTGCCCCCAGTCCGACCCAAAATAAATGCTTAGTGACCCCAACCAGGCCATTGCTGAGGACCCGAAGTTCAGAAAAAGAGGATGGTGCCCACGACCATGAAGCCATGATCTGACGCAGCTCCAAACCAGCTTAGCCAAAGCACAATGGAAGAAAATATGGTTCATGTCCTCCAGGGTGCCACAATGGGTACAGAACTCCGATCCCAGGCCATTACATTTACGAATTTGGTCAGCCACCAGGAGGCGACCTTTGAAGGCTTTCCAGAGGAAGATCTTCACTTTGGGGGAACACGAGCCCTCCATATCTGGGTAAATCTATTAGTGGGGGTACCACCAATAAGCTTAGAATATAAGTACTTAACAGAAAAACGACCAGAGGACGCATGGGGCCAGACCACCGTGCCAGCTGTCTACGAAAGCAAGGGGAAGAAGGCAGTAAGCCGCTGCCAGTCTTCCAACTCTGATGGGGACAACGAACGTCGGAAGGCAAGGTCCCAATTATTAGCCGAGAGCTCCGCGATGGAGATATTCTGGTTAGGGCAGTAGGAAAACAATGCAGGGAAGATAACAGAGAGAGGTGAATCTCCACACTACCAGTCAAGCCAAAACCGAACAGAAACACCATTTCCTACCACAAACTTGACGTTAGCCTGAAATAACGGGCGAACCTTGAGAAGATCTTTCCAAAACTGCGAGCCTCCCCGAGGGGAAGCAATCATAGGGCTAGAAAAAGGGAAGTATTTAGCTTTGAGAATAGAGAACCATAAGGTATTAGCACCTGTGGTCATAATTTTCCACCACCATTTGATCATGAGGCATCTATTCATAATAGGAGTGTTAATAATGCCCAACCCTCCAAGGTTCCTGAGCCTACATATTATCTTCCACTTAACCAATCTGTATTTGCATCTATTATCAGTCGAGTTCCGGAAGAAAGCACCCCGGTGCTTATCAAAACTAGCGTGCATACCGGTACATAAAATATAAAAGCCCATGATAAATATTGGTAAGGAAGACAGACAAGCATTAATCAATGCCACTTTCCCAGCGTATGGTATCTGCCCCGCCAAGGGAGCATCCTATTACCAATCTTCGCCACTGTAGGGGCAAACTCTTTGGCATGCAAATTATCCGGGGAGATCGGGAGGCCCAAGTATTTGAAAGGAAAGGCTCCCAAGCTACTGTTGAGAAGCTGGGCTACCCGTAAGGCCTCCGATTCATCAACCCCAGTGACAATGACCTCGCTATTGGACAAATTTATTTTGAGGCCCTAGAGGGTTTCAAAGCACAGGAGAATGAACTTAATGTGGCCATGCAGGAGTCGTTTAGATCAACCATAATGATCGTGTCATTTTCATATTGAAGGTGCGTGACCCCTTCCGGAATAAGGTGTGAGATGACCGGGGAAATGTGACTGTGAGAGGAATCCCGGGAAAGGATACGAGATAGGGCATCAGCACCAAAGTTAAAGAGGATAGGAGACGCAGGATCACCTTGCCGTAGGCCCCGACCATTGGTGAAGAAGTTGCTGACCTGACCATTAACTGAAACCGCAGTGTGCCCCCCCCCCCCCCCCCCCCCCGAGACCAACTACATGATTCTGTGAACATATACCCCTTCAAAGCCCTTGACAAGAAGCACTTGCCTAAGGAACGGCCAGCTGACCGAATCATACGCCTTTTCAAAGTCCAGTTTCAAAATTACCAGCTTAGACTTATGAACTTTGAGATCATGGACAATCTCATCCAGACAAAGGGTCCCGTCTAAAATGAAACGCCCTTTGATAAACGCTGATTGGAAAGGGCTGATGGTTCTGTGACCTACAAGGGATAGACGAGTGGCAAAGCCTTTCATCGGGAATTTCGCAAAGTTGTTAATGAGGGCTATCGGCCTAAATTGGGAAATTAGCTTGGCCCCTTTTACTTTAGGGATAAGAGTAATGACAGCATAATTAAGGTGAGAAATGTCCACTATCCCAAGGCAAAAGCCTTGAATAATCTTACACACCAACCGACGAAGTTGAGGCCAGAACTTCTGGAAGAAAGGAATGGAGAAGCCATCAGGCCCAGAGGGAGCATTAGGATTAGCAGCATTAATAACGTCCCAAATCTCAGTCTCTGACAAAGGCAACATTAAGGAATCATTTTTAGCTCTCGAAATTATCGACAAACGTCCCATAAGGAGGGGGAAATGGCGAGGCCAGACTTCTGTTTACCAGATAGAAGGTAGGAGAAAAATTCAACCACATGTGCCATAATAAGAGATTGATTCGAGGTTCTGGCTCCATTAATGAGAAGGATGTCAATAGAGCATATTCTCCTTCTTCCATTAGCAATGGCAAAGAAGTACGTCATGGGGGAATCAACTTTAAGAGTCTAGTTCAAGGTACCTCGCTGACGCCAATATATCTCCGCCTGCTGATGCAACTACATCAGAGCAGCCTCAAGAGCATACCGGCCTGACCACTCCCCCTCCAAGAGGCCAACCCTGTCGGCCACAAGATCTAGACCAGCAATCTAGGCATGTAAGGCAGATTTAAAAGAAGGCAGAACGAAACAAACCAGGGATGCGGGAGGAAGAGGACTGGACGCAATACCTGAGGGGGGGACAAATCCCTAGCTACAGCATGGTGCTCCGCACGCACCGACACCGGCTCCCAAGAGTCCCGAACCCGGTGTCCCTTGCGAGCCGTAGAATTAGGCGAACGAATCGAAGGATAGCGTGCCACTGGAGATGCCAACAAATGTCCTGAACCAGATGTCGAGCCCATGTCAGCATCCAGACGGCCGCACAACCCCGCCATGGATTGCTTGGAGCCCGACGACACCCGACTCCTGGATTAAAATTTTCTGACAGAAGTTTTCTTCTTCTTGCTAGCGGGTGCCACATTAGGACGAGGGGGAGACAGAGGCAAGTCTTCAATCGAAGAGAAGGTAGGCGAGAGAGGGCGGGCTGGCATATTGGAGCAGACTCCAGAGATCAGAGTACCCATGATTGTAGCCTTCCCCTGGGCATCGCCATCAGCCGCCTCCTTCTGAGCAGGACCAACTGGCGCATTAGATTTGAATAGATCACGAACCTCCGGCTCCATGCCATCCCACTTGGGCTGGGTGAAGTGAGCATCAGTACAGCCACTAGGGTTTTGACCACCCTCTGAGCCATCATCCTTCTTATCCGATCTCGCAGATCCAGGGGGAGGAGGAGGTGGAGGGACCTCATGAGCCTCAGTCCCTACGACCCGAACTCGGAGGCGAACACCATCAAAAGATGGGAACACATCAATCACACCATGAGTGCACACCAGATCGACACACCAAACTTTAACACGAGCAGGACCAAGTTTATCCAGAGACTCAGAACACCGAAAGCCATCAGAAAAGGAACTCAGCGAAGACCTGCAGGCACATCATCGACCAAAACCCAGACCTCAGAGAGTAGACCCACCGCCTTGACACCACAGGCCGCGGCCTTGACAGACGCCACAAGTTGATTGTGTGGGAGGGTAAAGTTAGTGCATGAAGCAATCATCCGTAGACATTCTTTGGAGAGGAACACCACCGCAAACTCAAACTCTGACAGCTGGTTAATTTTCCAATCCCAGCCACCCTCATCCCAGACCCGGAGGCCTTCCAACAAGACCCGAGGAGAGATCTTTTAGTCCTGAACAGTGAAGATGGCCACATTGGAGAGCGAGGGAGCCGCAGCGGCCAAGGGGACCTCACTGTCAAGGGCAAAGAAGGAGAACCCCGGGAGCCCTGTCCCGTAATGCACGAAAGCACCCCGGGAGTCAACAGTCAAATGTCCTTTAGATCGACAGATAAGGCAAAAGGGAGGGTTGAAGCATCTTGATTGGAAATGTCCTAGTTGGTGACAAGCAAAGCATGTGAGAGAGGAGGAGGGATTGGGTGCAGGAGTAGAATGACGAGGTAGGGGGAGGTGGAGGACGCGGGAGGATGCCCTCCCCAAGCCCAGTAGAGGAAGAGCCAGGCTCAGAGGCAGGGGCGGCACGTTTTCAACTGCTCGGGGCAGAGAAGCTGCATGGTGGAGGACGAGCACCATAACCAGATCCAAAAGAACGGAGAGGCTGGCGAGGATTGGCCACCAGACCCCGAGGGGGAGGCGGACATGGGCTAGACGAGGTCAAGCCATCAGCACCACCCGACACCACCACCTCCCACGGATCCGCCGCCGATGAAACCCCACCACCAGATCCAGACGTCGGAGGGCCAGATCCAGCCAGAGACAGCGCCCGTTCGTCGCGCTGGAGCCACTCCGGCCCTGCCGCCCAAGCCTCATGGTCCCGAGCCACCTGCTCATGGGCCACTTGGTCGGCCTCCAGCTTAGAGCGGAGGGAGGCCTCGTACTCCAGATCGACGCCCTCCACCGGCGAATCTTCGCGATGACACTTGCTACCGGAAATCGCCTCGCCCTAGCTAGCTTCTACCGGGCTTATGTATGTTGATACGTCTCCAACGTATCTATAATTTAGGAAGTATTCATGTCATGTTTACAAAAAATTTATATGGTTTTGGTACGATTTGCATGGAACTAACCCGGACTGACATTGTTTTAAGCAGAACTACCGTAGTGTTGTTTTTTGTGCAGGAATGAAAGTTCTCCAAAGGAGCTGAAACTTTTTGACGATTTTTTGGAACAAAAGAGACCCCCGAAGCTTCGTGGGAGGGTTAAAAGAGCCACGAGGAGGGCGCAACCCACCACGGCGCACCAAAGGGGCCTGGCTTGCCCCGGTGGGTTGTGCTCACCTCGTGGCCCATCTTTGCGTGAAATCGATGCCAAAAATCCTATAAATCGAGGAACCATGAGAAATAACCCTAGATCAGAAGTTTCGCTGCCGCAAGCCTCTGTAGCCATGAAAAACCAATCTAGGCCCTGTTCCGGCACCCTGCCAGAGAGGGAAATCATCATCGGTGGCCATCTTGATCATCCCTATGGCCACCATGATGAGGAGGGAGTAGTCCACCCTCGGGGCTGAGGGTTCGTACTACTAGATGTGTGTTTAATCTCTCTCTCTCTCTCTCGTGGTCTTGAGATGTCACGATCTTGATGTATCGTGGGCTTTGTTAATATAGTTGGATCATATGGTGTTTTCCCCTCTCTATCTTGTTGTGTATTGAGTTTTCCCTTTGAGATTTCCTTTTATTTGATTGAGTACTTTTATTGATTTGAGAGCAGTTGATGTATGTCTTGCTATGAATACCCGTGGTGACAATGGGGTATCATATTGATTCACTTGATATGTGTTTTGGCACTCAACTCGCGGATTCCTGAGGTGACATTGGGGTAATCTATGCATAGGGGTTGATGCACGTTCTCGTCCTTCTTTCTCTAGTAGAAATCTTGGGGTACTCTTTGAAGTTCTATGTTGGATTGAGTATTATGAATCTGAAATGGTTTGATGCATATCGTATTATCAACTCACGGATACTTGCAGTGACATTGGAGTATCTGGGTGACATTAGAGTTGGTTGATGTGTATCGTATGGTGTTATTTTATTACGAACTCTTGGTCAGATCGATCGGAAAGAATATCTTGGTGTTATTTTAGTACGAACTCTAGGATACATTGATCGGAAAGAAAAGCTTTGAGGTGGTTTCGTACCCTACAAACAATTTCTTCTTATGTTCTCCGCTAGATAAGAACTCTGGAGTGATTCTTCATCGCACACCGAGGGATGGTTATATGATCCAATTAGATTAGCATTGTTGAGAGATTGCACTAGCGAAAGTACGGACCCTAGGCCTGATTTTCAAGCATTGCAATACCGTTTGTGCTCACTTTTGTTACTTGTTACCTTGCTATTTTTTATTGTTCCTATTACAAAAATCAATATCTACTATCATTACTACACTTTTGTTACCATCTCTTTGCCAAACTAGTGCACCTATACAATTTACCTTTGTATTTGGTGTGCTGGGGACACCAGAGACTTATTATTATTTGGTTGCAGGGTTGTTTCAGAGATACCATCTTCATCTTACGCCTCCCACAGATTGATAAACCTTAGGTCATCCACTTGAGGGAAATTGCTACTGTCCTGCAAAACTCTGGGCTTGGAGGCCCAACACGAGTCTACAGGAACAAGTTGTGTAGCAGACAATTGGAAATATGCCCTAGAGGCAATAATAAATTGGTTATTATTATATTTCCTTGTTCATGATAGTTTTCTATTTTTCATGCTATAATTGTATTAACCGGAAACCGTAATACATGTGTGAATACATAGATCGTAATATGTCCCTAGTAAGCCTCTAGTTAACTAGCTCGTTGATCAATAGATGGTCATCATTTCCTGACCATGTGTTGGGGATATAGCTACCAGGTATGACCCGCCCAGGAGGGGTCGGGTCAGCCCCAATGGCGGGTCACGAAGGAAGCCCAGTAACATTCAAGGCGATAGTTTATTAAGGCTTATAGAAGGCCTAAGCCCAGAGGCGGCTTAAGACCCAATATTGTAAACCGCCGTATGTAAGGAAATACTTGTAAAGAAAGGCATATAAAAGAAGTCACCGAGCCGAACATGTTTTATGAGCTGGCCGGGACTTTGTAGGCTGCTAGGCGTCAACCCGTGTATATAAGGGGGCGACCTGGCGGCGGCTTAGGGCAAGAAACAAGAGATCGATAACCAAGCCGGTGGATTAGCCTCTTAGTGATCGAAACCCCAGCAATTCCAAAGACAACTAGACGTAGGCTTTTACCTTCATCGTAAGGGGACGAACTAGTATAAAACCTCTCGTGTCCTTTGTCCCGATTAACCCCTTTAAGCTTCCTAGTAGCGATGGACCCACGACTAAGTCCTTTTGTTAGGACATCAGCCGTGACAATTCCACGACAGTTGGGCCCATCGTGGGGCCAACGCACAGTGGATTTGAGTTCTTGAAGGGCAACTTTGAAGGGCTCAAGGGATACGTTGTGGGTCGGATAACCAAGAGTCGTCGCGGCAAGCTCTACATTGATGACGAAGGCTGGGGCCCCAAGGCCGGCTCAATTGAGTACGGGTACCGGGTCCCCTTCGGCGGGATTCATGTCTTCATTGGACGGATCGGCGAATCGGGCCCTGAGTCGGACGACTGCACCAACATAATCGAGACGGCTCAGCGCGTGAGGCCTGCCCGGGCCCGACCCGCTGTGAGGCGTGACTTTGTGGGTTGCATCCATGGAGGTGAATACTCCGAAGGATCCGTGGATGTCGGTGAGACGGCCATCTGTTCCGACGCTATGTCATCAATAGGCGAGACGAATTCTTTGTATCACCTGCAGGATGGCATGCTTGGGGGCTGTTCCGATAGCAGCAGTATTCCGGACCCCTTTGATCCGCCGAATCGAGTCGGAGTCTTCATGGTAGGCACTTAGCCCGGGAAGAACTCCATGGCTGCAGCAGCAACAACCACCGGGTCGGCAGCGGCCGGGTTAGGAGACCCCGCGCGCCCCCCAGCTCAGATGCTAATGGACCTCACGGATGATCTGACGGCTCTGTTGACTGCCGTGATAGAGCCGGAGGATAAAGTTCAGCATGACATGGAGGTGGCACGCGTACGCGAAGAGATGGCACAGACCAAGGAAAATCTAGCAGCAGAAGAGGTCAGGATGGCCGCGGAGCGGACGGCTTTGGACGCTCGTGCTCAGCAGCTTCATGCGGAGACTTTCCGGCTCTCGGTGGATCTAAATGTGTCAAACAAGGTCATGAGGAGAAGGCATCAGAAAACTTAGTCACGTCTACCTCTGATGCTCGATCCTAGCAAACCTTTTCCATACACCCGGGGCCGGTCCAAGTAACCCGCCGGAGGCAAATCGGATCACGACACTCGGAGCACCAGTTCAGCCGTGTGCCATGGAACCACCTCGCATGTATACCGCTCCGCCTCATTATACGTCAACACCACTGAGTCACTTCTCCAATCCTTTGGAAAACCTCATTGCTACGTCGGCTCATTTGGCAGCTCTCCCGATGGAAGGCAACTCTCCGACAGCAATCGAAACCCGAAGGGTGAGAGAACTTCTTCAGACGCCGTAACCAACCACGCAGGCATGAGCCGGTGCAGGCTGAAGCCCTTAACTTAGCGGATCAGGAGAGGATCCGACAAGAGGCTGAGTGGGCGGTTCAATTGGCAGCTGAGCAGGCGGCTCCTCAAACTTTTCCGGCTTATCCAGCAACCTCTGTTGAGGCTGGAGTAGCCACAAGGACAGGAGGTGTTCCTTGCCTGGTGCCAGCTATACGTAATGAGCGCTTACCTAAGACTTCAAGGGGCCTTGTAAGGTGCCTAATTACACGGACGACTTGTAGCCTGGGGCCTGGATTGAGAGTTATGAGATGGCGATGGAGCTGTTGGAAGTCAGTGATGCAGCAATGGCCAAGTACTTCACTATGGTGTTGGATGGAACGGCTCACACTTGGTTGAAAGGATTACCCCCCAATTCCACCGGCTCATGGGCGGAATTAAAAGCACGGTTCATTCAGAACTTCAAGGACACATGCAAACAACCTATGTCAATCGTGGATCTGACTAATTGTAAGCAAGAGGAAGGTGAGTCCACAACCCATTGGGTGCGCTGGGTCAAGGAGATAATACATTCATCTGATAAGATGGATGCCGGCTCGGCAGTCTTAATGTAGGAGAAGAATTGCCGTTTTGAACTCTGAAGCAGAAGCTAGGGCGGCTCAAGCATGACTGCAATGACATGGGCCAATTGATGGCGGCTCTGGTCAAGTATGTTGATTCTGACAGCACCAAGGATCCCGTGTCTGATGAGGAAAAACAGGGAAGGGAAATAAGAACGGCAATGGCAAGGGTCACCAGCATAACCCGGCAAATTAAGGAGGTAATAAACATAAGGTTGACGAATTTGTGGCTAACACCAATGCATAGGGCAACAATCAACAGCGCAAGGGTAGGCAACCCCCTCGGTTAGGTGGGTCAGGTCCCACCCTCGAGCAACTATTGAATGAACCTAGTCCAAGACACGGCACCCGAGAGAAGCCAGCCACCCATCTGTGGAAGGACTGTACAATCATGAAGACATTTAAAAATTCAAATGCATTTGATGGAAGTCACGGGCCTGGCGGGGGTTCAGGTGGAGGCGGCTTTCATGGCCCGGGCGCCGGTTCAGGTGGAGGCGGTTTTCACGGTCAGGGCCATACGGGTAACTAGGGAGGTTATAATCCACAACCCGGCCAAGGTAATCAGCAGCAACAGTCCGGATATCAGAGCAACCCAAAACAGTTGAGTAGTGGGCAATACCATGTATTTACCACTAGTTTATGCAAGAGGGACCAGAAGCTTCATAAGAGGGCTGTCAATGCCGTTGAGCCGGCGATTCCATGCTATTTAAGTTGGTCAGAATAGCCTATTGTGTGGAGCAGAGAAGATCATCCTCCCCGGGTTGATAATTCGGGTCACTTAGCCTTGGTAGTGGCGCCTCAGGTTGGTGGATAAAAATTTACTAAAGTGCTCATGGATGGAGGCAGTAGCATCAACATCCTCTACTATGAGACGTTCTGTCGGATGGGGTTGATTGATAAGAGTCTTAAGCAATCCAACATTGTTTTTCACGGTGTTGTACCTGGCAAGTCAGCATACCCAGTTGGTAAGATTGAACTAGAAGTAGCCTTTGGGGATGAATATGATTCCAGAGCAGAGAAGTTAACTTTTGAGGTGGTTAAGATCAAAAGCCCATATCATGCTCTGTTTGGACGGCCGGCTTACGCCAAGTTCATGGCTCGGCCGTGTTATGTATATCTGTAGCTCAAGATGCCGGGATATAAGGGCACCATTACAGTACGTGGAAGCCGGAAAATAGCCCTGGAGTGTGAAGAAGGAGATGCTGCATATGCTGAGTCTGTTTGTGCAACAGAGGAGTTAAAGTTTTATAAAGATAATGTTGACCCGGCAGACATGACGTCTTTAAAGAAGCCAACAGTAAAACATGAACCGATGTTGAAATTCGAGTCAGCTGATGACACCAAGACGGTTGATTTTGTGCCCGGCGACTCATCCAAGCAGTTCATCATCAGTGCCAACTTGGATCCAAAATAGGAAAGCACGCTCATCGAGTTCATCCGTGAGAACCGGGACATCTTTGCATGGAAACCTTATGACATGCCGGGCGTTCCGAGAGAACTCGCTGAGCACACTCTTAATATTGATCCGAAGTTTAAGCCGGTCAGGCAGTTTCTCCGACAGTTTAACGAGGAAAGGCGCAATGCCATTGGAGAAGAGGTGGCCCGGCTCTTGGCGGCCGGGTTCATTGTGGAAGTTTTTCACCCAGAGTGGTTGGCTAACCCGGTGCTTGTACTCAAGAAGAACGGCACCTGGCGTATGTGTGCAGATTACACTAATTTAAACAAAGCTTGTCCGGCTGACCCTTTTGCTCTCCCTCGTATTGATCAGATCATTGATGCTACGGCGGGTTGCGTGCATTTGAGTTTTCTGGATGCTTATTCAGGTTATCATCAGATCAAGATGGCAGTCAAGGACCAGGAGAAGACAACTTTCATCACTCCGTTTGGATTCTTCTGCTATGTGTCTATGCCTTTTGGGCTTAAGAGTGCCCAGGCAACTTATCAACGATGTATGCAGAATTGCCTTCACAATCAGATTGGGCGTAATGTTCATGCTTATGTGGATGATATAGTGGTGAAGTAGAGAAAAGAGGAAGCCTTGGTAACAGATATGAAGGAGACCTTTGATAACCTCCGGGTCTACAAGATGATGCTTAACCCGGCCAAGTGTGTTTTTGGAGTCCCAGCTGGCAAACTCTTGGGTTTTTTGGTCTCCAACTGAAGTATTGAAGCTAACCCTGAGAAAATTAAGGCAATCACATCCCTGGCCAAACCAACATGCATCAACGACGTTCAACGGCTGGTGGGTCGTGTTGCTGCTCTGAGCCGGTTCATAAGCCGGTTAGGGGAGAAGGCGATGCCTTTGTATCAGATGATGAAAAAGATGGATGACTTTGTTTGGAGTGAAGCTACAAATTCTGCCTTTGAGGATCTGAAGAAACAGCTTGCTGAGCCACCGGTTCTTGCTACTCCGGTTGAGAAAGAGCCGCTATTGTTATATCAAGCCGCTAACTCATGAGCTGTTAGTGTGGCGATTGTGGTGGAACGCAAGGAGGCTGGCAAGGAACATCCGGTCCAACGGCCGGTTTACTACGTCAGTGAGGTGTTGGTTGAATCTAAACAAAGATATCCATATTGGCAGAAGCTCGTGTATGGGGTGTTCATGGCAAGCCAGAAGCTCAAACATTACTTTCAGGGTCACCCAATCACTATGGTTAGCTTTGCCCCTTTGGGAGACATCATTCAAAATAGAGAGGCTACTGGACGAGTCGCCAAGTGGGCCATTGAACTTGGGTCTCATGGGTTGAAGTATGTACCACGTACTGCGATCAAATCTCAAGCGCTGGTTGACTTTATTAATGACTGGACAGAGATGCAGATGCCAGAGGAGAAACCAGACAACACATATTGGACGATTTATTTTGATGGGTCCAGACAGTTGGAGGGCTCGGGGCCTGGAGTTGTGTTAACTTCCCCTCGAGGTGAAAAATTTTGTTATGTGTTGCGATTGATGTTTCCTTGTACTAACAATGCAATAGAATATGAAGCCTTGCTCCATGGTCTTCGAATGGTGAAAGAAATGAGTCTAAGCCGGGTCCGGTGCCTTGGCGATTCAGATTTGGTGGCTCAACAGGTGTCGGGCAAGTGGGATTCCAAGGACCCTCTCATGGCGACTTATTGCCGAGAAGTCGATGCTGTTGCAGGACATTTTAAGGGTTATCAGGTGGAACACATTGACCATAGGAAGAACGAAGCGGCCGATGCTTTAAGCCGGTTGGGATCTCAGCGTAAGCCGGTGCCACCTAACACCTTTTTGGATGTTTTGCATAACCCGTCTGTTAAGTTACCTGCAGAGGAAGATTTAGCTGTTCCTGACCCGGAGGCACAATCGGTGGCGGCTCTTCATGTCATCCCAGATTGGACTGTACCGTTCTTGGCTTACATGACCCGGGGCGAGTTGCCAGAGGATGAGACCCTGGCCCGACAGATAACCCGGCGGTCCAAATCAATGACGATTTCTGATGGAGAGTTATACCATCGCAGCATCACTGGAGCGTTTCGGCGGTGTGTTTCTCCTGAAGAAGGCCAAGAAATACTTCGTGAGATCCATGAAGGGGATTGTGTTCATCACGCCGGGTCAAAGTCTCTTGTGGCCAAAGCCTTTCGTCATGGTTTTTACTGGTTGACGGCTCACGCTAATGCAGAAGATCTGGACACTAGGTGTGATGGATGTCAAAAATTTGCACGACGAGCGCATGTGCCGGCTAAAGAGTTGCGGATGATTCCAATCACTTGGCCGTTTGCGGTCTGGGGCTTGACATGGTTGGACCTTCGAAAAGGTCTAAGGATAAAAAGACACATCTTTTAGTGGCAGATGACAAATTCACAAAGTGGGTTGAGGCAGAGCCAGTGAGTAAGTGTGATGCAGCCACAGCGGTTCAGTTCATGAAAAAGGTGATCTTTCGCTTTTGCTTTCCACACAGCATTATCACTGATATTGGCACTAATTTATCCTAAGGGGCTATGGAGAAGTTTTGTCAATGTGAGCATATCCGGCTTGATGTTTCTTCTGTAGCTCACCCTCAATCTAATGGGCAAGCTGAGAGAGCAAATCAGGAAATCTTAAAAGGTCTCAAACCCCGGCTCATGGTTCCCTTACAACAGATGCCGGGTTGTTGGGTAGAGGAGTTACCCTTGGTACTGTGGAGTATCAACACCACTCCTAACGGCTCCATGGGCTATACACCCTTCTTCATGGTTTATGGAGCGGAAGCGGTGTTGCCTAGTGACATTCGTCATGACTCGCCTTGTGTGGTGGCTTATGTTGAAGCTAATAACGAACAAGCCAGAAAGGATGCACTTGACTTGTTAGATGAGGAGTGAGACTTAGCAGCGGCTTGATCAGCAATTTATCAACAGGACCTATGCCGTTATCACAGCCGTCGAGTTAAGTCCAGGACTTCTCAAGAAGGTGACCTGGTGCTCCGGCTCATCCAGGATCTGTCAGATGCACACAAGCTATCCCCACCTTGGGAAGGACCCTTTGTGGTCAGCAAGAACTTAAACAACGGGTCATATTACCTCATTGACGTTCGAGAGCACAAAGACTCACATAAGTCGGAGGAAGAGACCCGTCGGCCATGGAACATTGCTCAACTTCGGCCATACTACACCTGAGCCACCGGCTCTCGTCATGTACATACTTTGACGTTGTATATACTATGATAAGTAATAAAGCATGACCTCTATCCTTTTCCCTTTCAAAGATTATATATCTTTACTCTTTTTACTATTAAAATGACTATTATGGAGCTGATCATATCTGAATCAAGTCTAACCTTTTTGGTCCGGCTTATGATCGTATTTGAGTCTAGCTGTAAACCTCATGATCACTTGGGGGCTTCCTGTTCAAACATAGGTCGTATTCGAACCAGAGAGAACATAGTTGCCATAACCCTCTTGATCGGCTCAAAGCCAAACTCACTAGGGGGCTTCTTGATCGTATCCGAATCATAGCTTAACCCCTTTTGGGTCCGACTTGGATCGTATTTGAATCAGGGTCGTTAAAAACCTCTCAAGGTCATCTGGGGGCTTCCTGTTCAAACATAGGTCGTATTCGAACCAAAGAGAACATAGCTGTCGGTACCCTCTTGATCGGCGCAACGCCAAAGCCACTGGGGGCTATATGATCGTATTCGAATCTTAGCATAACACCTTTGGTCCGGTTTACTGATCGTATTCGAATCAGAAACCCCCAACTTTTAGTTAGAAAGTTAATTTATATTGCAAACTGCTATTTTTTGCTTTCCTGGTCTTTTGTTGTCTCAATTTTAAATGACCAGCACGGTCTTTTCACCGGCTTGACTATTTGACAATAAGCCGCCCAGGCATGATGATCATCAGGCATGAAGAAGCATTGACTTCTCAAAAATGGATTGGATCATCAACCTCATCACCCGGGTCAAACAAACCGGTGGTCCAGAGGTAAAAATATAGGTATGACTGTTATTTATTAATAGTTGTTTCTATGTTAATCAAAGGTTGTTTCAACCTTGTTTATTTTCGCGCCTGCTTTCTGTTTCTTCTACTATGATAAACCATTGGTTATATACCGGGTGTTCTGACCCGTTCGGTGCTAAACCGCCAAGCCTGTTTTTTCCTTTTCTACAGGAACAGAGCCGAAATATTACGAAGAACCATAAATGTGACGCATATATTGGCATCAAGAAGCAAAGAGTCACACATGGCATCTTATGCACGATGGCATAGGCAAAGTATGTAGTTGTTTCAAGCTAAATCTATTACAAGGGTCTAAAGAGCCCACGAAGATGGTTCTCACTCTTCCCTTGCTGGTTCACCTCCTTCTGCTGATTGGAAGCTGGGTTTTGACCAGTCAAAACCGTTCATGGCAATGAACTATGCTTCTTCATCAATCAGGCCTGCTGGATCAACTTCCGGAGCAAATGTATGTTGACGAACTGGCGGGATTAGAATTGTCACCTTGTACGAGGGAGTTGTCATCTTCTTATTCTCCAAATCAAGACACGGCTGATATTTGTCAATATTGGTTTCATCTCCAAGAATGGTAGCCTGAGGTCGAACTCCTCTCACACAGGCAACGAAGTCATCCTGCTCAAATGGAGACCCGTCTTCCTTCACGGTAGGGTACCCCCTGGCTACATCCGCCGGGTCTAGATCTAGCACCCAGGCTTTGGAGCGGCTTAGGGCAGTCAAGGCTCCCACTCTGGCATAGGATCGTTTGACTTCTTGGAACTTGGCGGGTAAGATTGACAACTTTTTCAAGACATCACTGAGCCGGTTGGGTCCTTGATTGGCAGGAGAGATAGCAACAAATGCTCATTGAGCGCCAATGTACAACTACTCCACTAGGGTATAGACCGCCTTCAGTTTAGTCACATTATCTTGACTCAGATTCTTGCTTCGCGGGTGAGGGAGTCCTGGATTAGGGGGTCTCCGGACAGCCGGACTATCTCCATTGGCCGGACTGTTAGAATATGAAGATACAAGATTGAAGACTTCGTCTCGTGTTCGGATGGGACTCTACTTGGCGTGGAAGGCAAGCTAGGCAATACGGATATGGATATCTCCTCCTTTGTAACCGACCTTGTGTAACCCTAACCCTCTTCGGTGTCTATATAAACCGAAGGGTTTTAGTCCGTAGGACAACAACCACAACATACAATCATACCATAGGCTAGCTTCTAGGGTTTAGCCTCTCTGATCTCGTGGTAGATCTACTCTTGTACTACCCATATCATCAATATCAATCAAGCAGGACGTAGGGTTTTACCTCCATCAAGAGGGCCCGAACCTGGGTAAAACATCGTGTCCCCTGCCTCCTGTTACCATCCGGCCTAGACGCATAGTTCGGGACCCCCTACCCGAGATCCGCCGGTTTTGACACCGACATTGGTGCTTTCATTGAGAGTTCCTCTGTGTCGTCGCCGTTAGGCCTGATGGCTCCTACTATCATCGATAGCGATGCGGTCCAGGGTGAGACTTTTCTCCCCAGACAGATCTTCGTATTCGGTGGCTTTGCACTGCGGGCTAATTCGCTTGGCCATCTGGAGCAGATTGAAAGCTACGCCCCTGGCCGTCAAGTTAGATTTGGAAGTTTGAACTACACGGCTGACATCCGCGGAGACTTGATCTTCGACGGATTCGAGCCACAGCCGGGCGCACTGCAATGTCGCGATGGGTATGACCTAGCTCTGCCACCAAACAGTACCCCGGAGGCTGCGCCCGCATCAGCTCCGACCCTTAGCTCGGAGCCAACTGCGCCAGTCAAGGATGGGTGGTTAGACACCGCATCAGGGGCTGCAGTCTCAACGGCGATCGAGCCGAACACCAGCCTAACCCTCTGCGCAGCCCGTGACTCCAAGGTGCCGGACTCTTTTCCGGACTCCGAACCATCCGCTCCCCTGCCAATCGAATCCGATTGGGCGCCGATCATGGAATTCACCGCCGCGGATATCTTTCAGCACTCGCCCTTCGGTGACATTCTGAATTCACTAAGGTCTCTCTCTTTGTCAGGAGAGCCCTGGACGGATTATGGCCAACAGGATTGGGATGCGGACGATGAAGAAATTCGACGCCCACCCACCACCCACTTCGTAGCCACTGTCCATGATTTAACCAACATGCTCGACTTCGACTCCGAAGACATCGACGGTATGGACGACGATGTAGGAGACGATCATGAACTAGCACCCATAGGGCACTGGAAAGCCACCTCGTCATATGACATATACATGGTGGATACACCCAAAGAAGGCAATGGCGACGGGAAAGCAGAGGATGACCCCTCCAAGAAGCAACCCAAACGCCGACGTCAGCGGCGCCGCTCTAAGTCCCGCCAAAGCAAAAGTGGTGACACCGGCACAGGAGATAATAACACTCCGGATAGTGCCGAAGAAAACAACAAACCCCTCCAGCAAGATTTAGAGCAGGAGGATGGAGGAGCCAGCTCTCCTGAGAGAGCGGCAGATGGAGAGGAGGAGGATGACAATCACATGCCCCCCTCCGAAGACGAGGCAAGCCTCGGCGACGATGAATTCGCCGTACCAGAGGATCCCGTCCAACAAGAGCGCTTCAAGCGCCGGCTTATGGCCACGACAAATAGCCTGAAGAAAAAGCAGCAGCAGCTTCAAGCTGATCAAGATCTGCTAGCTGACAAATGGACTGAAGTCCTCGTGGCCGAGGAATATAAACTCGAGCGCCCCTCCAAGAGTTACCCAAGGCGCAGGTTACTACCCCGACTGGAGGAAGAAACGTATGATATGGCTGATCGGCCACCTCGTGGCCGCGATAGAGAGGCATTCCAGCCAAAAGCTCAGACTCCACCCCAACGCCATTCAAATAAAAAGGCATGGGGAGATACGCCAGACCTGCGAGACATATTGGAGGACAAGGCAAAGCATTCCCGATCGATCTACGGATCATGAGGGCGCACCACTCTGCGAGACGACAAACGTCACGCCGGATACAGTAAAAGCAAATCCGGCCAGGCCGAACACAGCGGGCAAGACCCATTCAAGCTGCGTCGCGATATAGCCCAATACAGAGGCGCCGCACACCCCTTATGCTTCACAAACGAAGTAATGAAACATCAATTCCCAGAAGGTTTCAAACCTGTAAATATTGAATCATACAACGGCACAACAGATCCCGCAGTATGGATTGAGGAGTTCCTCCTCCACATCCACATGGCCCGCGGCGATGACTTACACGCCATCAAATTCCTCCCACTAAAGCTCAAAGGACCAGCGCGACATTGGCTTAACAGCTTGCCAGCGGACTCCATTAGCTGTTGGGAAGATCTGGAAGCTGCATTCCTCAACAACTTTCAGGGCACTTATGTGCGACCACCAGACGCCGATGATTTGAGCCACATAATTCTGCAGCCAGAAGAGTCGGCTAGGCAATTTTGGACTCGGTTCCTTACAAAGAAAAATCAAATCGTCGACTGTCCGGATGCGGAGGCCTTAGCGCTTTCAAGCACAACATCCGAGACGAGTGGCTAGCCCAGCACCTTGGTCAGGAAAAGCCGAAATCTATGGCAGCTCTCACGACGCTCATGACCCGCTTTTGTGCGGGAGAAGACAGCTGGCTGGCTCGCAGTAATAACATATCAAAGAACCATGGTACCTCAGATACCAAGGACGGCAATAGTAGGTCATGTCGCAACAAGCATAAGTGCTGCATTAACAGCGAAAATACTAAGGATACGGCAGTCAATGCCGGATTCAAAAGCTCTAAACCCGGTCAGCGGAAAAATCCATTCCAACAAAGTACGCCGGGTCCGTCCAGCTTGGACCGTATACTCGATCGCTCGTGTCAAATACACGGCACCCCAGACAAGCCAGCCAATCACACCAACAGGGATTGTTGGGTGTTCAAGCAGGCCGGCAAGTTAATTGCCGAAAACAAGGATAAGGGGCCGCATAGCGATGACGAGGAGGAGCCCCGGCAGCCGCACACTGGAGGACAGAAGAGGTTTCCCCCGCAAGTGCGGATGGTGAACATGATATACACAACCCACATCCCCAAGAGGGAGCGGAAGCGTGCGCTCAAGGACGTATATGCGTTGGAGCCAGTCGCCCCAAAGTTTAACCCTTGGTCCCCCTATCCGATCACCTTCGATCGCAGGGACCACCCCACTAGTATCTGTCATGGCGGATTCACCGCACTGGTCCTAGACCCAATCATCGACGGATTTCACCTCACTCGACTCCTTATGGACGGCGGCAGCAGCCTGAAACTGCTTTATCAGGACACAGTGTGCAAAATGGGTATAGACCCCTCAAGGATCAAACCCACAAAAACGACCTTTAAGGGCGTCATTCCAGGTGTAGAGGCCCATTGCACAGGCTCAATTACACTGGAAGTGGTCTTCGGATCCCCGGATAACTTCCGAAGCGAAGAGTTAATCTTCGATATAGTCCCGTTCCGCAGTGGTTATCACGCGCTGCTTGGGCGAACCGCATTTGCTAGATTCAATGCGGTACCGCATTATGCATACCTCAAGCTCAAGATGTCAGGACCTCGCGGAGTTATTACATTCAATGGAAACACAGAGCGCTCTCTCCGAATAGAGGAGCACACCGCAGCCCTCGCAGCAGAAACGCAAAGCAGCCTCTCAAGGCAATCAACCAGTTCGGCGCTTCACAGCCCGGACACCTTCAAGCGCACTCGGGGCAATCGGCAAATAGACCGCCTGGCGCGATCTGAGCTCGCGTAGCAATACGGCGGCCACCCCAATCCAAACCCAGCGGCGGCACTCGTGCCGTGCGTACATAATTATGCATTAAAAATACCATGGGCACAGGTGGGGAGGGGGGCACAACTGCTACACGCCCCAAGACGCGGCCTAAACCACACTAGGGGCTTTCCCGTTCGGTTATTTTTCTTTTTCTTTCAGGACCTTAATCTCTGGAAACACTGTCCGGCAGCACTATTGCCGAACACATGATGCAGCAACCAAGGAGGCAGATAGCTACATTATACCATGGAATTCCCAGGTTGATTACAGTAACGAATGAAATATTCAATTTAATATCATTCCTCAGCTTGCCCTTGGAAGGGACATAGTCCTACTCTTTGCTTATCGCACTATCTGTATCACTCTGCTTTAACGCAATTTTTTAATAAACAATGCATGACATTACGACTATTATTGCATTCTTGTTATATATATATATATATATCTGTGTGTGTGTGTGTGTGTTCATTAATGATGCCTTGCAACCGTACACTATGGTACGGCCAATACACTAGGGGCTTACCTACCCCACAATGCGGTGTGAAAAGTCCGAACACTTTCACAAGTGCGGCACCCCGAACTTATAGCATTATATGCATCAGCTCCGAATCATGTCTTTGGTCAAATGTTGGGTTTGCCCAGCTCCTATGTTTTGGTACCTTACGTTCCGCTCTATCGGCTAAGGTAGCGCTAGGAGAACTACTGCGATTGTGCCCCGGTTCTGCTGGGTTCAGCACCTCAGTAGAGAAAGCTAAAACTGACTGTCATGATAATGCGAGAGACTGGTCGCTGTTCGGCGAGGTTTTTCGAGTCCCTAAAGACTTATGCCGCTTAGGGCGATGGGCCGGCCCTGTCCGGCTTACAAGCGTGTATCGCACCCTGAATTCGGCTTTCCGAATACCAGGGGCTTCGCCAAAATTTAAAATTGTAGAATTCTATGGCTAAGTGAGAGTGATAAAGCATTATTAGTCCGGTTGCCTTGTTCGTTGTACTGAGCACCTCCCTCGAAGGATCCAAATATGGGAACAAGAGTGCTCAGGTTTATCCCGAACACCCGAGCACTCGTGGCATGGGGGCAGAAGCCGAGGACTAGCCATCTCTCAGATTGGATAAACGGCCAAACAAAAGGTAATATTTTAAATTCACACAAGCGTTGCATAGCGCATATGAAACAAGTTTTCATCATACAGGATCACATGAGCAAGTCTCATTCAAATATTACATCTTTTGAACACTCATGCGCGATGAGACGGGCACCTGGTAGAACACCCTTGTAGTACATCTCAGGGTGGCGGTGCTCCTTGCCCTCCGGCGGCCCCTCCTTGATCAGCTTCACGGCGTCTAGCTTGACCCACTGCAATTTCACACGGGCGAAAGCCCGACGTGCACCTTTAATGCAGACAGATCGCTTGACGACCTCCAGCCGCGGGCAGGCATCCACAAGCCGCCTCACCAGGCCAAAGAAGCTGTTCGGAAGGGCGTCGCCAGGCCATAGCCGGATAATAAAGCTCTTCATGGCCCGATCGGCCGCCTTATGTAGCTCGACCATCTGCTTCTGCTGGTCGCTCATTTGCACCGGGTGTTTGGCCTCAGCATACTGAGACCAGAACAGCTTCTTCGTTGAGCTTCCATCCTCGGCCTGGTAAAATTGTGCGGCATCTGACACACTGCGGGGCAGATCTGCGAATGCTCCTGGAGAGCTCCGGATTCGGGTTAGTAATCGGTAATTTACTTTTACATGCTTGCTTTGCATATAGAAAGCCTTACCCGGCGCTATCTTCTTCATCGTGTTGATCTCTTGGAGGGCCTTTTGGGCTTCGGCCTTGGCACTTTTTACACTCCCGATGGCCGCGGCAAGCTTAGAGTCCCGCGTCTTTGAGTCAAGCTCCAACGCCTCGTGCTTCGCCACGAGAGCCTGGAGCTCTTGCTGCACCTCGCTCACCCGAGCCTCGTGCTTCTCTCGCTCGGTGCGCTCCTTGGCCGCTTTATCTTTGGCCTTGGTTAGCGCTTGCTTCAGGGTCGCCACCTCGGTCATGGCCCCTGGCAAACATACAATGATCCTGTCATTTTGCAATCGCGTCCTTTTTTATATATATACATATCTATAGACGGGGTATTACTTACCCTTGTTCTCCTCGAGCTGCCTCTTGGCAAGGCCGAGCTCTTTCCTGGACCCCTCGAGGTCCTGCTTCAGTACGGCGACCTCCACAGTCAGTGCGGCAGACGCCAGCAGCGAAGCCTGCATATGCGTATTGACACACTTATATTAGACTCCTGCGATATTATTTGATCCTCTGTTCGGCTTTTCTTTGTGAACACCGAACAAAGCATCAGGGGCTACTGTCTATGCAGTAATATTTCTACTACACTTTAAAACACTTACCTCAAAGCCTGTTAGAAGGCTGGCACAGGCTTCAGTCAATCCGCTCTTGGCGGACTGAACCTTCTGGATCACCGCACTCATGATAGTGCGGTGCTCCTCGTCGATGGAAGCACTGCGAAGTGCTTCCAGCAGATTGTCCGGTGCCTCTGGATGGACAAAGGTCACCGGCACAGGCGTCTTGCCCCTCTTAGAAGGAGGCCGCTTGCCCGAGCCCGGAACCGCTGGAGGGTCCGGCGCGGTGTTCGACTGAGGACCAAACTCGAAGCTCTCGGGGGCCCCGTCCCCGCGGCTCCCGGAGTCTGGAAGGTCGCCTTGAGGCACCTCCAGGACTGTCTCCCTCGACCCGGTGCCTCTTGAGACAGCACCTCGGCATCGTCAGCAGGATGGGGGGGAGGTGGCGGTCGGGACTGGATCACTATCCATGTCCGACGAGCCTAGGGAGCCGTCCGATGATACATCAATACTGGTTCACGGCGGCCTGCATAATCATGTTCGGCGTTAGGGAAAGCAGTGCAACAAAGGACTGCTATGAGTTACTCTGGTATCTGAATACTTACGATCTACCCGGGGCTTGGCCCGGGGCAACCATTCGTCTTCGCCCTCGTCGGCGGCGGTGAAACTGTCCGGAAGGAGAGTCCTCCCCTTCTTGGACCTTCGGCCTCCCCAGTTGGGCGGCCTTCCTTTTCTTGTCTCCCTTGCCTGGAGGGGGAGCATCTTCTTCTTCCTGCTCGTCTTCGGGGGAAGAGTGTGCCGCAGAGTTATCGGACGATGAGTCCGATAACACCTGGCGTCGGGAACTCTTTCGGGTTCCCTTGGCCTTCTTGGTCTTCTCCGGCACCTTGTAAGGAGCCGGAGCCAGGATCTCCATCAGGAGAGCGCTCGTAGTGTCTTCGGGCAAAGGCGCCGGACAGTTAATCTGCCCTGACATCTCCACCCAGTCCTATCAAAGGCATGGAGATTAGACCCCGCACATAATTAAGCTAGGGAAAATAAACGTCCTACGGGACGTATTGAACTCACCGAATGCGCTAGACGCTTTGCGCTTAGTCCGTGGTCCTCGGTGAGAGAAGGGGGGACCTTGGCGCCCTTGAACAGCACCTTCCAGACGTCCTTGTGCGTTGTATCGAAGAGCTCGCTCAAAGTCTGGTGCTGGGCCGGGTCGAACTCCCACAAGGTAAAATCCCGTTGTTGACACGGGAGGATCCGGCGGATGAGCATAACTTGGACTATGTTGACAAGCTTGAGCTTCTTGCTCGCCATACTCCGGATACATTTCTGAGTCCATCCAGCTCCACCGATGAACCCCATGACAAGCCCTTCTCTTTCCAGGAAGTGAGCCGTGTTGGGAATCCGGATCGAAACTCAGGGGCTGCCGCCCATTTGGCGTCGCGTGGCTCGGTGATGTAGAACCACGCCGATTACCATTCCTTTATTGTCTCCACGAAGGAGCCTTCGAGCCATATGACGTTGGGCATCTTGCCCACCATGGCTCCGCCGCATTCTGCTTGTTGGCCTCGTACTACCTTCGGCTTGATATTGAAGGTCTTTAACCACAGGCCGAAGTGGGACCGGATGCGGAGGAAAGCCTCACACACAACGATGAACGCCGAAATGTTGAGGATGAAATTCAGGGCCAAATCATGAAAGTACAGCCTGTAGTAAAACATGAGACCACAGAAGAATGGATGGAGGGGAAACCCTAGTCCGCAAAGGAAGTGGTGAAGGAAAACTACCCTCTCGTGAGGTTCCGGGGTAGGGACGATCTGCCCCACAGCGGGCAGCCGATGCGCGATGTTCACGGCTAAGTATCCGGCTCCGCAGCTTTTTAATGTCTCCCTCCATGACGGAGGAGACCATCCACCTGCCTCCCTCTCTAGACATGATTGGAGAAGGTCGAGGTGGGAAGTGCGGACTTGGGCGCTAGAGCTCGAGTGTGCGAAAACGGATGAGTAAGGGAGGAAGAAGGCGTGGATAGAAAGGTGAATCCTTATCCCTTTATATGGGCGGACGAAACTAAGCGTCCCCACTTACCTGGTAAAACTCGCTTATCCCCCAAGCGCTGCAATTGATGGCGCAGTTGGGTTACCCACGCCCGTATTGATGAGAATCCCGTAATAAGGGGACACGATCTCTGCTTTGACAAGACGTGTCGAAAAACTGCCTCGCGTTATGTGCGGGGCTGGTTAAAAGAAACGGTTCGAATAATCACCGGGCCATGACGTAATGTCATGCTGCCAAAACAAGCTAGCAAATTATATTTGCGAAAATATTATTCTCTCTACTGTGGAATGTGGAACTTATTTTGCAGGGTCGGACACTATCCTCGTATTCAAATTCTTCTGTGATGTAATCGGAGAAGGAACCCGCCTTGCAAAGCCGAAGACAATACTGCGCGCCAGACTCATCGTCATTGAAGCCTGGTTCAGGGGCTACTGAGGGAGTCCTGGATTAGGGGGTCTCCGGACAGCCGGACTATCTCCATTGGCCGGACCGTTAGACTGTGAAGATACATGATTGAAGACTTCGTCTCGTGTCCGGATGGGACTCTACTTGGCGTGGAAGGCAAGCTAGGCAATACGGATATGGATATCTCCTCCTTTGTAACCGACCTTGTGTAACCCTAACCCTCTCCGGTGTCTATATAAACCGAAGGGTTTTAGTCTGTAGGACAACAACCACAACATACAACCATACCATAGGCTAGCTTCTAGGGTTTAGCCTCTCTGATCTCGTGGTAGATCTACTCTTGTACTACCCATATCATCAATATCAATCAAGCAGGACGTAGGGTTTTACCTCCATCAAGAGGGCCCGAACCTGGGTAAAACATCGTGTCCCCTGCCTCCTGTTACCATTCGGCCTAGACGCACAGTTCGGGACCCCCTACCCGAGATCCGCCGGTTTTGACACCGACAGCGGGCCTGCACATATTTTGTAAACAAAGGGTCAGCTGGCGGTTTATATTCCGGGTCAAAAGAAGGTATAAAAGATCAGTACATATGGCTTGCCAAAGATGGCGGAAACCATTTGAGAACCCGGTTCTTTAAACTGGTCAGCTCAGTGGTAACCTCTTCAAGAGCCGCTTCAGCTTTTTCAGCGTGTTGTGTCAGCAGCGTCTTTTCTTCAGCCCAGGATTTCTTTTTGGCAGTCAAGCTGGTTTTTAGTTTTTCTGTCTCAGCTAGACTTAATTGAAGTTTAGAATCAGCAGACTTGATTTCTGCCTCTTGACCCGCCAGCCGGGTCTTGGTGTCAGTTAATTGGGAACCCAATTCAGATAAGGCATTCTACAAAACATACACAGGTGTGTCAAGGTTTAAACTAAAAGTTCAAGATTCAAGTCTCAAGTACTTTGCACTGCAAAACCACTTGACACTTGGGGGCTAATGTATGCCAAAACAATTTCTTATGACTCTAATATATTTCAAGTCCCAAGTACCTTGCAAAGTAACAACACTTGGCACTTGGGGGCTAATGCATGATATTTAGAAAGTCTCTCAAGATTAAGCCGGATTACAATATTTGTTGGGTTTGGCACAAGACAGTTATGAAATTAAGTACCGGCTCATTTGTGATCAAGTGAACCGGCCCTTGGGGACTACAGGTGAAGTTTATACTACTTTATTGGACTTCAGAAAAATCTAAAGGTAAAGCTTTAGCCTATATCCTAAGTCTATAGATCATTCAAGTTTTATCAGTATCTAAAGACTTGGGGGCTGGCAGAATATAAGTAAGCCAGAAGAGCATACCTCATACTTCAGCTGCAATTGCTTGACCATCTCGATTTCCGAGTCACGACTGGAGTGCACATGACTGAGATAGCCGGACAGCACGTCATTGACATTGAGATGGGTGTAATGGGAGACATCAAACCGCACATTCTGCTTCTCTAAAGCTTCTTGTTTAGCAGTGTGTCGAGCTAATACGGTGGGGTACCCTGTCTCAACAAACCGGCTACCAGTAACCAAGACGTCAGTGTGAGAGGTTGTCGGTGGGTTAGCTGAACTGGACGGTTCAGTTATAGCCGGGTTGAGAGTGGTCTCATCAGCTGACGGTTCAGGAGGGTCCGATTGAGCCGTCACAGCCGGATCTTCTGGTGCTTCAGTTTCAGGGGGAGAAGTTGGCATAGCCGGTTCAGGTGCAAGAACTAACGGGTCTTCCACCAGTTTAACCACTTTGGCCTTCTTGGATTTGGCTTGGCCACTAAGAAAGATTTTATAAGACAATTAGCGCAACGGTGCAATTTTTGAAGACATAGAGGAAAGATGATTTTTTCCTTAACCAGGGGCAGTCTTGAAGGTCAGAAATTGCGTCTGAGATGAGTCGCTAGAAGAGCGAGAAACCTCCTTCAAAGGGCAAATAACGTGAGTAACACAAGAGAATAGATTCATTAATGAAAGCCGAAGAGGAATATAAAAGAGACCTCATTTTGGCGTTTTGAGGAGTTTGGTGTACAACAGAAGGCGGCTCATCATCGTTCCGGGCTTGACGACGGCTCTCGTGTTGCTATTTTTTCAAAAGAAAATGCGGGTCCAAATAAGCCAAAGGGTGCGAAAACCTTACTTTCCGGGTTACCCGTCGAAGTTTTTGTCTCGGCAAATGATCTGAGTCGGAGGAAATAATTACCTCTTCTTCTCCGGCCTGACTGGCCCCCATGTCGTCCTGGCAATAATCAGTGTCAATAAGGTTATTAAAAAACTGGCCAAGGGAGTCAAGGGCTACCTCCGACTCAGAAGTATCATCATCAAGATTTAACAGGTCCTCAGCGGTGCTCTTTTTCTTCTTCTTAGACCTCCGGGTCGTCTTCTTGGCGGTCATGGTAGCGGCTCTAGCCTTCTTGGTGTTTTCATGGTCATACTTGGCTTTCCAGAAATTAGATTTGGCCTGTAAACAAATAAATAAGATGAAAGGTCATGCAGGTATTTAAAACGGCTGAGGAAAATACAAAGAGAAAAAGGTCAGAGGTTCTTTACCTCTGGCACCGGGTTAGGTTTGCAGAAGGGGTTTAATCCGACCTTACTATAGTCTTCATATTTGCCGTTCACGAGAAGGGTCGACATTGAAACAATATCTTCTTCAGTTAATTGAACGGAGCTGTGATGAAGAGAGTCATTTGGGCCTCCACCATATTTATACATCAATTTGGATCGGCGGCTTAGAGGGATGACCCGCCATGAGACCCAGCAAAGGGTCAAGTCAACTCCAGTTAAGTTGTTCCCCAATAAGGAGTTAATCCTTTTGATTGATGGAATAAGCTTCTTGCATTCGGCGGCAGTGAGTTTGTCAGGAAGTGCAAACTTGGAGTCAAGACACTCTGCGCAATAACCCGGCAGTGGCTTTTCATTTGCTGGTGAAGTGTCTTGACAATAGAACCAAGTCTGATTCCAGTCTTTGGGATGACTCGGCAAGACTATTAGAGGGAAGACGGCGCCCTGTCGATGCTGAATTGAGATGCCTCCAAGTTCCAAGCTAGGGCCATTGGTACACTCGTTCTGGCAGTTTAGATAAAAATACTCTCTAAAGAGTTCCACAGTCGGTTCTTCTTGAAGGTACACCTCACAGAGAACTGGGAAATTGCAGATATTGGATATGGAATTGGGACCGAGATCTTGAGGGTGAAGTTTGAAAAAATGGAGAACATCTCTGAAGAACTTTGAGCCGGGTGGTGAAAAGCCACAATTCATGTGGTCAGAAAAGACAATGACTTCACCATCTTTTGGATTGGGCCGTTCCTCGTCCGGGTCAGGTGCATGGTAAGACATAATATTCTTCCCTGGCAAAAATCCTATGGAGAAGTCCTTCAAATTATCCTCAGTTACTGTTGAAGGAACCCAGTTGCAGACAGTCGGTGCTTTTGACGGCATGATGTTCAGAAGGCGAACTGAAAAGAAAGTGACATGCCGGTTCAATTAAATGATAATGGTGAAGTTAAGTTATGATGGTACAAAGGAGTAATGGTGGCTTAAGTAAGGGCTAATGTCATATAAGGAAAAGTAAGCCGGCGCAATAATCCGCCATGACTACAAATATTAGAGAAAACAGATTCGGCTAAGTGTTGAGACAAACAAGTTTCCTAATTGCTTGATATTATTCTAGATCAAATGTCTATTCAAAATGGAAAATATTCTAGACCTAAAAGTCTAGCGCAGATGAGTTCGTGAGTCCTAATAAGGCCTTTATACCGGGAAAAGGGATCTACTAGTATCAAGAGTAGGCACAAAACAACTATCGCACAAGTATATATATATATATATATATATATCTTTTTGGATCAAGAAGAGGTTGCAATGGAAGAACTACGAAGAAACTATGATGAACTACAAAGAACATGCAGAGACCTAGAAAGCCCTAATGCAGATCTAAGGAGCAAGAAGGGAAATGCTTACAGCCACAAATCTTCCGCGGAGAGTCGCCGCTGTTCTCTAGACCGATTCCAGTTGATGCAGCGGCCAAAGTCGACGGAGGTGAGGTTCTCTCTGACGGCGGCGGAGCTCGAGCGGCAGCGGGGGTTGCGAGAAGTAGAAGACGAAGAAGAGAGAAGATTGAGAAAGACCGGGGCGTGCCTATTTATAAGAGGATAAGCGAACAGGCGGGCGCGAAAATCGAGGAAGACCTGAATAATGATTATCCAACTAAACGGACGCCTTGATTCTCGGAAGGCATTAAAGGATAAAGATCCGTTGAGAGATGACGTCATAATAGTTTTTTGTGTTTTCAAGAAATGACATCATGGCGGGTTACAAAAATTTCTACGAAGAGAGGAAGATGGATTTCGTCTAAGTATTGAAGATTGACAAAGAACAAAGTTCAAAGTCAACCTGGGGCCTAATGTTGGGGATATAGCTACCAGGTATGACCCGCCCAGGAGGGGCCGGGTCGGCCCCAATGGCGGGTCACAAAGGAAGCCCAGTAACATTCAAGGCGATAGTTTATTAAGGCTTATAGAAGGCCTAAGCCCAGAGGCGGCTTAAGGCCCAATATTGTAAACCGCTGTATGTAAGGAAAGACTTTTAAAGAAAGGCATATAAAAGAAGTCACCGAGCCGGACACGTTTTATGAGCCGGCTGGGACTCTGTAGACGCCAGGCGTCAACCCGTGTATATAAGGGGACGACCCGGTGATGGCTTAGGGCAAGAAACAAGAGATCGATAACCAAGCCGGAGGATTAGCCTCTTGGTGATCGAAACCCCAGCAATTCCAAACACAACTAGACGTAGGCTTTTACCTTCATCGTAAGGGCCCGAACTAGTATAAAACCATTCGTGTCCTTTGTTCCGATTAACCCCTTTAAGATTCCTAGTAGCGATGGCCCTATGACTAAGTCCTTATGTTAGGACATCTGCCGTGACAATTCCACGACACCATGGACATTGGATGTCGTTGATAATGGGATCACATTATTAGGAGAATGATGAGATGGACAAGACCCAATCCTAAGCATATCACAAGATCGTGTAGTTCATTTGGTAAAGCTTTTCTAATGTCAAGTATCATTTCCTTAGACCAAGATATTGTGCAACTCCCGGATACCGTAGGAATGCTTTGGGTGTACCAAACGTCGCAACGTAACTGGGTGGCTATAAAGGTGCACTACAGGTATCTCCGAAAGTGTCTGTTGGGTTGACACGAATCTAGACTGGGATTTGTCACTCCATATGATGGAGAGGTATCTCTGGGCCCACTCGGTAATGCATCATCATAACGAGCTCAATGTGACTAAGGAGTTGGTCACGGGATCATGCGTTACGGAACGAGTGAAGAGATGATAACCCACAAGTATAGGGGATCAATTGCAGCCTCTTTTGATAAGTAAGGGTGTCGAACCCAATGAGGAGCTAAAGGTAGAACAAATATTCCCTCAAGTTCTATCGACCACCAATACAACTCTAGGCACGCTTAACGTTTGCTTTACCTAGAACAAGTATGAAACTAGAAGTACTTTGTAGGTGTAACGGGATAGGTTTTCAAGAATATAAAGAGCACGTAAATAAAGACTAGGGGCTGTTTTAGGTAAAGAATCAATAAAGTTAGTATAACGAGTGTGGAAAAGTGGTGGTAGGAGTTGCAAAATTGTCCCTAAGCAATTGACTACTTTACTAGACCAATAGCAATTTTACGTGGGAGAGGCCACTGCTAGCATGCTATCCCTGACTTGGAATTCTATACACTTATGATTGGAACTATTAGCAAGAATCCGCAACTACTAACGTTCATTAAGGTAAAACCCAACCATAGCATTAAGATATATTGGTCCCCCTGCAATCCGGTATGCATCAATTTCTATGCAAGGTTGAAGCTTCTGTCACTCTTGCCCTCCAATACATAGTCCTATCAACATACAACTAACCTATGGTGTGATCCACGCTCACGCTCATATGACGTACACCAAAGGACAACAACATAACCACAAGCAAATTAAACCAATCATAGCAATTCACCAATTACCAATAGGACAACGAAAATCTACTCAGACATCATAGGATGGCAACACATCATTGGATAATAATATGAAGCATAAAGCACCATGTTCAAGTAGAGGGTACAACGGGTTGCGGGAGAGTAGACCGCTGTAGATAGATGGGGGAAGGTGATGAAGATGTTGGTGAATATGACAGAGGTGTTGGTGTAGATCGCCGTCACATGATGATAGCCCCGGCGGCGTTGCGGCGCCACCGGGAGAGAGGGGAGAGGGCACCCCTTCTTCTTATTCTTCCTTGACCTTCTCCCTAGATGGGAGAAGGGTTTCCCCTCTATTCCTTGGCTTCCATGGCATGGGAGGGGCGAGAGCCCCTCCGAGATTGGATCTATCTCTCTGTCTCTCTCTGTTTCTGCGTTCCAAATTCTGGCCTTTCACCGTTTCTTATATTCCCAGAGATCCGTACCTCCGATTGGGCTAAAAATTTAACATGATTTCTATCCAGATATTGGCTTTCTTGTGGCGAAAGAAGGGAACCAACTGCCTTATGGGGCGCCCCCTGCCTTGTGGCCCCCTCGGGCATCGTCTCACGTTGATTCTTCTTCCCAAAAATCACATATATTCCAAAAAAAATCTCCATAATTTTTATCCCGTTTGGACTTCGTGTGATATGTATTTTCTGTGAAACAAAAAACATGCAACAAACATGAACTGGCACTGGGCACCGGATCAATATGTTAGTCCCAAAAATAGTATAAAAAGTTGCTAAAAGGATATGAACGTTGTATAATATTGGCATGGAACAATAAAAAATTATAGATACGATGGAGACATATTAGCATCCCCAAGCTTAATTCCTGCTCGTCCTCGAGTAGGTAAATGATAAAAAGATAATTTTTGATGTGGAATGCTACCTAGCATAATCTTGATCATTTAATCTAATCATGGCATGAATATTAAGACAAGAGTGATTCGAAGCAATAGTCTATCATTTGACATTAACACAATAATACTTCAAGCATACTAATAAAGAAAACATGTCTTTTCAAAATAACATGGCCAAAGAAAGTTATCCCTACAAAATCATATGGTCTGGCTATGCTCCATCTTCACCACACAAACATTCAAATCATGCACAACCCCGATGACAAGCCAAGCAATTGTTTCATACTTTTGATGTTCTCAAACCTTTTCAACTTCCACGCAATACATGAGCGTGAGCCATGGATATAGCACTATAGGTGGAATAGAATATGATGGTGGAGGTTGTGTGGAGAAGACAAAAAGGAGAAAGTCTCACATTGACGCGGCTAATCAACGAGCTATGGAGATGCCATTCAATTGATGTCAATGCAAGGAGTAGGGATTGCCATGCAACGGATGCACTAGAGCTATAAGTATATGAAAGCTCAAACTGAAACTAAGTGGGTGTGCATCCAACTTGCTTGCTCATGAGGACCTAGGGCATTTCAGGAACCCCATCGTTGGAATATACAAGACAAGTTCTATAATGAAAATTCCCACTAGTATATGATAGTGATAACTCAAGGGACTCTCTATATGAAGAACATGGTGCTACTCTGAAGCACAAGTGTGGTAAAAGGATAGTAACATTGTCCCTTCTCTCTTTCCTCCCATTTTTTTATTTTCTCTCTCTTTTTTCTCTTTTTTTCTAGGCTTCTTTGGCCTCTGTTTTTTTGGGGGGGGGGGCTTTTTGTCCAATTTTATTTTGATAACCTCACATGGGACAATGTTCTAATAATGATGATCATCTCACTTTTATTTACTTACAACTCAATATTACAACTCGATACTAGAACACAGGTATGACTCTATATGAATGCCTCCGGTGGTGTACCGGGATGTGCAATGATCTAGCGTAGCAATGACACCAAAAAACGGACAAGCAATGAAAACTTCATGCTAGCTATCTTACAATCATGCAAAGCAATATGACAATAAATGCTCAAGTCATGTATATGATGATGATGGAAGTTGCATGGCAATATATCTCAGAATGGCTATGGAAAGGCCATGATAGGTAGGTATGGTGGCTGTTTTGAGGAAGATATAAGGAGGCTTATGTGTGATAGAGCGTATCATATCACGGGGTTTGGATGCACCGGCGAAGTTTGCACCAACTCTTGAGGTGAGAAAGGGCAATGCACGGTACCGAAGAGGCTAGCAATGTTGGAATGGTGAGAGTGCGTATAATCCATGGACTCAACATTAGTCATAAAGAACTCACATACTTATTGCAAAAATCTATTAGTCATTGAAACAAAGTACTACACACATGTTCCTAGGGGGATAGATTGGTAGGAAAATACCATCGCTCATCCCCGACTACCACTCATAAGGAAGACAATCAATAAATACCTCATGCTCCAACTTCGTTACATAACGGTTCACCATACGTGCATGCTACGGGAATCACAAACTTCAACACAAGTATTTCTACAATGCAGAACTACCCACTAGCATGACTCTAATATCACCATATTTATATCGCAAAACTATTGCAAGGAATAAAACATATCATATTCAGTGATCTACAAGTTTTATGTAGGTTATAATGACTAACCATGTGAATGACCAATTCCTGTCATCTCTCTAAATAGATATAAGTGAAGAAAGAGAGTTTAATTATTTCTACAAAATATATGCCCACACTCTAAAAAATATAAGTGAATCAAAAGAGCATTCTATAAATGGCGGTTTTCTATGTGTAGGGAAACAGGCAATACAAACTTCAAAAGATATAAGTGAAGCACATGAAGCATTCTATAAAGCCATACTCAAAAGATATAAGTGAAGTGAAAAGATCATTCTATAAATCAACCATGTACTATCTCATACCAGCATGGTGCATCAAAGAAAAGTGAAGACTAAATTAAAAAGACGCTCCAAGATTTTCACATATCACATGAACGAAACGAATCCGAAAACATACCGATACTTGTTAAAGAAAGATGGGATGCCTTCCGGGGCATCCCCAAGCTTAGATGCTTGAGTATTCTTAAATATTTACTTCGGGTGCCTTGGGAATCCCCAAGCTTGAGCTCTTGCCTCTCCTCCTTCTCCTCACATCGAGACCTCCTCGATCTTCACACACTTCATCCACACAAAACTCATAAGAAAGCTTGGTAAGATCCGTTAGTATAATAAAGCAAATCACTACTCTAAGTATTGTTGCAAACCAATTCATATTTTGTTTTTGCATTGTAGCTACTGTAATATAACTTTTCCATGGCTTAATCCACTGATAGAAATCGATAGTTTCATCAAAACAAGCAAACTATGTATCAAAAACAGAATTTGTCTTAAACAAGACAATCTGCAGTAATCTGAACATTCACCATACTTCTGGTACTCCAAAATTTTTGGAAAAAATAGGAAAAATAAAAAATTTGTATGGAAAGACAGTGCTAAAAGTTTTAGAACCGTTTTACATTTCAGTAAAAAATGTAAAATCACGCACTACAGCCAAAGTTTCTGTCTTGCCCCGCACAAACCAACAAGCAATGTAAACATCCTAAAGGCAAATCTTGGCACATTATTATTGTTTTTAAACTTTATAAAAGCACACAACAGAAATAAATGACTCTCTAAAACTTCCGGGTTGTCTCCCTGGCAGCGCTTTCTTTAAAGCCATTAAGCTAGGCATATAGTGCTCAAGTAATGGATCCACCCGGATCCCAAGGTATATCAAAGCTAATTTTAATTAACAATGTTTTGTGATTTAGTAGTGAGCACAAAGTAACATATATCATGTACTGACGAAGTCTAACTCTCTTCCTATGCATCGGCATGTCATAAAAGAACAATTCATGCACACATAGTAAAGGCCAACGCATAGTATAAACAGTTTCTTGCAATTTTATTATATTGGAAACATGGAGAGGCAGAGATGTAGTTCCTCTCTCATAATAATTGCAAGTAGGAGCATCAAGCACATGCATATTATATCTATCAAAATCATCATGTGTAGTAGTAAAACACAACCCATCAATCTTATCCTTAATAAGGGCAAACTTCTCCGATATAGTGTAGTCGGGAGAATTCAAAAAGATAATAGGGCTATCATGCGTGGGTGGAATAGCAACAATTTCATGTTTAACATAAGGAACTATAGCAAGTTTATCTCCTTAAGCATAATTCATATTGGCATCTTGGCCACAAGCATAGCAAGCATCATCAAAAAGGGATATTTCAAAAGAATCAATGGGATCATAACAATCATCCTTCGGTAAGCACGAAGGGAAATTAAACAATGTATGAGTTGAAGAGTTACTATCATTAGAAGGTGGGCACGGGTAGCTAATCCGCTCTAACTCCTTTTGTTCATCGCTCTCCTCCTCATCTTTTTCATCCAATGAGCCAAAGTTTCATCAATTCCTTCTTCCATAGACTCCTGCAAAATCTTAGTCTCTTCTTGGATAGTGGACGAGTCCCCAATATATGGTTTAACATAGGCATTAGAAGCATAATTATCATAATAATATTTAAGTATGGCAAAATTTTCTGATTTGTAAAGAGTAGCATCATACTTTTCAATTAAAGAAGCAATTTCATAAGCACACTTAAGAGCAACAAATTCTTTAATTTGTTGAACATCATAGTAATTATAAACACCCTTAGCATATGAAGATATGATTCCATTATCACTAAACTCACGTTGGTAGGGAAGGTGTTTCTTAGGGTCTTCAGAACAATAAGTAAAATTGTATATTTCACATAAATTCGAAGCATAGCACTGCAAACGATGAATTTGATCCAGTAGAAGTTTCCCTTTTTTAGATATGCGGTGTCGCACATAACAAGCATGCTCTTCTAAAGATTTGCCCTCAACTAAGCTAGTTGGGGTTTCAGCCCGAGCACATAGGGATCGAAGATGATCCAAGTAAAAAGCTTCAGGAGTGTGATAGATTTCGAGTGGTTCTTCAACCATTGGTGTAGTAGGTACAACTAATTTTTTTGGTATTTTGCGTTTCCTACCCATAACTAAAGATAGAAAACAAGAGCACAAAATAAAAACTACTTAGTGATAAAGCAAACAAGCACACACGAGAATATTCACCCCACGCTATAACTCCCCGGCAACGGCGCCAGAAAAAGGTCTTGATAACCCACAAGTATAGGGGATCAATTGTAGCTTCTTTCGATAAGTAAGAGTGTCGAACCCAACAAGGAGCTAAAGGTAGAACAAATATTCCCTCAAGTTCTATTGACCACCGATACAACTCTATGCATGCTTAACGTTCGCTTTACCTAGAACAAGTATGAAACTAGAAGTACTTTGTAGGTGTAACAGGATAGGTTTGCAAGAATATAAAGAGCATGTAAATATATACTAGGGGATGTTTTAGGTAAAGAAGCAATAGAGTTAGTATAGCGAGTGTGGAAAAGTGGTGGTAGGAGTTGCGAAATTGTCCCTAAGCAATTGACTGCTTTACTAGGCCGATAGCAAGTTTTATGTGGGAGAGGCCACTGCTAGCATGTCATCCCTGACTTGGAATTCTATGCACTTATGATTGGAACTATTAGCAAGAATCCGCAACTACTAACGTTCATTAAGGTAAAACCCAACCATAGCATTAAGATATATTGGTCCCCCTTTAATCCGGTATGCATCAATTTCTATGCAAGGTTGAAGCTTCTGTCACTCTTGCCCTCCAATACATAGTCCTATCAACATACAACTAACCCTATGGTCTGATCGACGCGCACACTCATATGATGGGCACCAAAGGACAGCAACATAACCACAAGCAAATTAAATCAAGCATAGCAATTCACCAATTACCAATAGGACAACGAAAATCTACTCAGACATCATAGGATGGCAACACATCATTGGATAATAATATGAAGCATAAAGCACCATGTTCAAGTAGAGGGTACATCGGGTTGCGGGAGAGTGGACCGCTGTATATAGATGGGGGAAGGTGATGAAGATGTTGGTGAAGATGACGGAGGTGTTGGTGTAGATCGCCATCACACGATGATGGCCCCGGCGGCGTTCCGGTGCCACCGGGAGAGAGGGGGAGAGGGCCCCCCTTATTCTTCTTCCTTGACCTTCTCCCTAGATGGGAGAAGGGTTTCCCTTCTGGTCCTTGGCTTCCATGGCATGGGAGGGGTGAGAGCCCCTCCGAGAGTGGATCTGTCTCTCTGTCTCTCTCTGTTTCTGCGTTCCAGATTCTGGCCTTTCATCGTTTCTTATATTCCTGGAGATCTGTAACTCCGATTGGGCTTAAATTTTAACACGATTTCTATCCGGATATTGGCTTTCTTGCGGCGAAAGAAGTGCACCAACGGCCTCACGGGGTGGCCAGGAGGGTCAGGGGCGCGCCCCCTGCCTCGTGGCCCCCTCGGGCATCGTCTCGCGTTGATTCTTCTTCCCACAAATCACATATATTCCAAAAAAATCTGTAAGTTTTTATCCCATTTGTACTCCATTTCATATGGATTTTCTGTGAAACAAAAAACATGCAACAAACAGGAACTGGCACTGGATCAATATGTTAGTCCCAAAAATAGTATAAAAAGTTGCCAAAAGTATATGAAAGTTGTATAATATTGGCATGGAACAATAAAAAATTATAGATACGATGGAGACGTATCAAGAGTCTTGTCGGTAACGAGATTGAAGGAGGTATGGGGATACCGACGATCGAATCTCGGGCAAGTAACATACCGATAGACAAGGGGAATTGCATATGGGATTGATTCAATCCTCGACATCGTGGTTCGTCTGATGAGATCATCGTGGAACATGTGGGAGCCAACATGGGTATACAGATCCCACTATTGGCTATTGGCCGGAGAGATGTCTCGGTCATGTCTGCATGGTTCCCAAACCCGTAGGGTCTACACACTCAAGGTTCGGTGACGCTAGAGTTGTTATGGGAAATAGTATGTGGTTACCGAAGGTTGTTCGGAGTCCTGGATGCGATCTCGGACGTCACGAGGAGTTCCGGAATGGTCCGGAGATGAATAATTATATATGGGAAGTCTTGTTTCAGTCGCGGGAATAATTTCGGGGTTATCAGTATTGTACGGGGACCACCGGAAGGTGTCCGGGGGTCCACCTGGTGGGGCTACCTGCCCCGATGGGCCAAGTGGGCTGAACAAGGGAGGGAACCAGCCCCTGGTGGGCTGGTGCGCCCCCCCCCCCAAGGGGCCCAAGGCGCCTAGGGTTAGAAACCCTAGGGGGGTGGTGGCGCCTCCCACCTGACTTGAGGGGCAAGTCCCCCCTTGCCCCCTTGTAGATGGGATCTAGGGGTCCGACCCCCTCTCCCCTTCCCCTTATAAATAGTGGGGGTGGGAGGACTGACACACCCTTCCCCTGGCGCAGCCCCTCCCCCTCTCCAACACCTCCTCCTCTGTAGTGCTTGGCGAAGCCCTACCGGAGAACCATGAGCTCCATCACCACCACGCCATCGTGCTGTCGGAGTTCTTCCTCAACTTCTCCTCTTCCCTTGTTGGGTCAAGAAAGGAGGAGACATCCCTGGGCTGTACGTGTGTTGAACGCAGAGGCGCCATCCATTCGGCGCTGGATCGGATCTTCCGTGATTTGAATCGCTGCGAGTACGACTCCATCATCCGCGTTCCTTGTAACACTTCTGCTTAGCGATCTTCAAGGGTATGAAGATGCACTCCCTCTCTCTCGTTGGTAGAATCTCCTAGATTTATGTTGGTGACACATGGGAAAATTTTGAATTATTGCTACGTTCCTCAACAGTGGCATCATGAGCTAGGTCTATGCGTAGATTCTATGCACGAGTAGAACACAAAGTAGTTATGGGCAATGATTTGTTCAATTTTCTTACCATTACTAGTCTTATCTTGATTCGGCGGCATTGTGGGACAAAGCGGCCCGGACCGACCTTACACGTATGCTTACGTGAGACTGGTTCCACCGACTGACATGCACTTTATGCATAAGGTGGCTAGCGAGTGTCTGTCTCTCCCACTTTAGTCGGATTGGATTCGATGAAAAGGGTCCTTGTGAAGTGTAAATAGCAATTTTCATATCACCGTTGTGTCTTTTGCGTAGGTAAGAAACGTTCTTGCTAGAAACCCATAGCAGCCACGTAAAACATGCAACAACAATTAGAGGATGTCTAACTTGTTTTTGCAAGGTATGCTATGTGATGTGTATGGCCAAAAAGGATGTGATGAATGATATATGTGATGTATGAGATTGATCATGTTCATGTAATAGGAATCACGACTTGCATGTCGATGAGTATGACAACCGGCAGGAGCCATAGGAGTTGTCTTAATTTATTATATGACCTGTGTGTCAATGAAAACGCCATTTAGTTACTTTACTTTATTACTAACCGTTAGCCATAGTAGTAGAAGTAATAGTTGGCGAGACAACTTCAGGAAGACACAATGATGGAGATCATGGTGTCATGCCGGTGATGATGGTGATCATGCCGCGCCTCGAAGATGGAGATCAAAGGCGCAAGATGATATTGGCCATATCATGTCACTTTATGATTTGCATGTGATGTTTATTATGTTTACATCTTACTTCCTTAGAATGATGGTAGCATAAATAAGATGATCCCTCACTAAATTTCAAGAAAAGTGTTCCCCTAACTATGCACTGTTGCGAAGGTCCGTTGTTTCGAAGCACCACGTGATGATCGGGTGTGATAGATTCTAACATTCGAATACAATGGGTGTAAGCCAGATTTACACATGCAAAACACTTAGGTTGACTTGATGAGCCTAGCATGTACAGACATGGCCTCGGAACACGAGAGACCGAAATGTCGAACATGAGTCATATAGTAGATACGATCAACATGGAGATGTTCATCGTTGATGACTAGTCTGTCTCACGTGATGATCGGACATGGCCAAGTCGATTCGGATCATGTATCACTTGGATGACTAGAGGGATGTCTATTTGAGTGGGAGTTCATTAAATAATTTGATTAGATGAACTTAATTATCATGAACTTAGTCTAAAATGTCTTTACAATATGTCTTGTAGATCAAATGGCCCACACTAATTATGCCCTCAACTTCAATGCGTTCCTAGAGAAAACCAAGCTGAAAGACGATGGTAGCAACTATACGGATTGGGTCCGTAACTTGAGGATCATCCTCATAGCTGCCAAGAAAGCATATGTCCTTGAAGCACCGCTAGGTGATGCACCCATTTTCCCAGCAACTCAAGACGTTATGAACGCCTGGCAGTCGTGTAGTGATGATTACTCCTTGGTTTAGTGCGGCATGCTTTACAGCTTAGAACCAGGGCTCCAAAAGCGTTTTGAGCAGCACGGAGAATATGAGATGTTCCAAGAGTTTAAAATGGTTTTCTAAGCTCATGCCCGGGTCGAGAGATATGAAGTCTCCGACAAGTTCTACAGTTGTAAGATGGAGGAAAACAGTTCTGTCAGCGAGCATATACTCAAAATGTCTGGGTTGCACAACCGCTTGTCTCAGCTGGGAGTTAATCTTCCAGATGACTCGCTCATAGATAGGATCCTCCAGTCGCTTGCACCTAGCTACAAGAGCTTTGTGATGAACTACAATATGCAAGGGATGGAGAAGTCCATGCCTGAGTTATATTCAATACTGAAATTAGCGGAGGTGGAAATCAAAAAGGAACATCAAGTATTGATGGTGAATAAAACCACTAGTTTCAAGAAAGGCAAGGGTAAGAAGAACTTCAAGAAGGACGACAAGGGAGTTACCGCGCCCGGTAAATCAGTTGTCGGGAAGAAGCCAAAGAATGGACCCAAGCCTGAGACTCAGTGCTTTTATTGCAAGGGAAATGGTCACTGGAAGCAGAACTGCCCCAAGTACTTAGCAGATAAGAAGGCCGGCAACGCCAAAGGTATATGTGATATACATGTTATTGATGTGTACCTTACCAGCGCTCGTAGTAGCTCCTGGGTATTTGATACCGGTGCGTTTGCTCATATTTGTAACTCAAAACAGGAGCTGCGGAATAAGCAGAGACTGGCGAAGGACAAGGTGACGATGTCGGGAACGGTTCCAAGGTCGATGTGATCGCTGTCTGCGCGCTACCTCTACATTTACCTACGGGGTTAGTTTTAAACCTAAATAATTGTTATTTAATGCCAGCTTTGAGCATGAACATTGTATCTGGATCTCGTTTAATGCAATATGGCTACTCATTTAAATCCGAGAATAATGGTTGTTCCATTTATATGAGAGATATGTTTTATGGTCATGCTCCACTTGTCAATGGTTTATTTTTGTTTAATCTCGAACGTGATGTTACACATATTCATAGTGTGAATGCCAAAAGGTGTAAGGTTGATAATTATAATCCCACATATTCATGGCACTGCCGCCTTGGTCACATTGGTGTCAAATGCATGAAGAAACTCCATGCAGATGGACTTTTGGAGTCTCGTGATTATGAATCATTTGACACATGCGAACCATGCCTCATGGGCAAAATGACCAAGACCCGTTCTCTGAAACAATGGAGCGAGCGACCAACTTATTTGAAATCATACATACTGATGTGTGCAGTCCAATGAGCGTTGAGGCTCGCGGTGGCTATCATTATGTTCTCACCCTTACTGATGACTTAAGTAGATATGGGTATGTCTACTTGATGAAACACAAGTTTGAGACCTTTGAAAAGTTCAAGGAATTTCAGAGTGAGGTAGAGAATCAACGTGACAGGAAAATAAAGTTCTTACGATCAGATCATGGAGGAGAATACTTGAGTCATGAGTTTGGCACGCATCTAAGGAAATGTGGAATTGTTTCACAACTCACGCCGCCTGGAACACCTCAGCGAAATGGTGAATCCGAACATCATAATCGCACTCTATTGGATATGGTGCGATCTATGATGTCTCTTACCGATCTACCGCTATCATTTTGGGGTTATGCTTTAGAGACTTCCGCATTCACTTTAAATAGGGCTCTGTCAAAATCCATTGAGACGACACCATATGAATTATGGTTCGGAAAGAAACCTAAGCTATGTTTCTGAAAGTTTGGAGACGCGATGCTTATGTCAAGAAACTTCAACCTGAAAAGCTCGAACCCAAGTTGGAAAAATGCGTCTTCATAGGATACCCTAAGGAAACTATTGGGTATACCTTCTACCTCAAATCTGAAGGCAAAATCTTTGTTGCCAAGAATGGATCCTTTGTAGAGAAAGAGTTTCTCTCGAAAGAAGTAAGTGGGAGGAAACTAGAACTTGATGAGGTACTGCCTCTTGAACCAGAGAGTAGCGCAGCTCGGGAAGTTGTTTCCATGGTGCTTGCACCGACTAGAGAGGAAGTTAATGATGCTGATCATGAGACTTCCGATCAAGCTACTGAAATTCCTAGGTCCAAGAGGACACATTCTGAACCAGAGTGGTACGACAACCCTGTCCTAGAAATCATGTTGTTAGACAACGGTGAACCTTTGAACTATGAAGAAGCGACGGCAGGCCCGGATTCCAACAAATGGCTTGAGTCCATGAAATCCGAGATAAGATCCATGTATGAAAACAAAGTATGGACTTTGATAGACTTGCCCGATGATCGGCAAGCCATAGAGAATAAATGGATCTTTAAGAAGAAGACTGACGCAGATGGTAATGTGACCATCTATAAGGCTCGGCTTGTCGCTAAGGGTTATCGACAAGTTCAAGGGGTTTACTATGATGAGACCTTCTCACCTGTGGCGAAGCTGAAGTCCATCCGAATCATGTTAGCAATTGCCGCATTCTATGATTGTGAGATATGGCAAATGGACGTCAAAACGGCATTCCTTAATGGTTTCCTTAAGGAAGAATTGTATATGATGCATCCGGAAGGTTTTGTCGATCCTAAGAATGCTGACAAGGTATGCAAGCTCCAGCGCTCAATATATGGGCTGGTGCAAGCACCTCGGAGTTGGAACATTCGCTTTGATGAGATGATCAAAGCGTTTCGGTTTATGCAGACTTATGGAGAAGCCTGTGTTTACAAGAAAGTGAGTGGGAGCTCTATAGCATTTCTCATATTATATGTGGATGACATACTATTGATGTGAAATGATATAGAACTTTTGGAAAGCATACAGGCCTAATTGAATAAGTGTTTTTGAATGAAGGTCCTTGGAGAAGCTGCTTACATATTAGGCATCAAGATCTATTGTAGCGACCCGACCTCAAACGGTCAAGTGTCTGTGCTTCAGTGCCATCCCTGGATCGGTAATGCTGACACACACAGTACTCGAGGATTTATAACAGAGTAGCAATCACACACTTATTACATCGAATGTCTCAAAAGAGAACTTATTACAATAAATATGGCTTAAGGCCATCTAATACGATAACAGCGGAAGGCTTGGAAGATAAAGCGAGTCCATCAACTCCAACGGCATAGCTGAGTTGCACGGCAATGACCTAACGAACCTTACTCCTCGTCTAAAAAGTCTACAACATAATATGTTGCAGCCCGAAAACGGGTCAGCACATGGAATATGCTGGCAGAATAACACAGTAGAGCAAGAATAGAATAATACTATCACTACATGCATATTTGGTTGGTGGAAAGCTCTATGGTTATAGTTTTTTGTGAAAAGCCAATTTTTCCCTACAAGAAAGGAATATATTTTATTTAACTATCATGGTAGTTGAAACATCATTGAGAAGGTTCCTCCAACTCAATCCCAATTAAAGTAGTTGACAACGCAACAATATTATTTAATAGTGATGAGATACTTAGGATACTCCAAGTACTAGATACTCAAGATGTCCATAACCGGGGACACGGCTAACCATGATTAGTTTATACACTTTGCAGAGGTTTGCGCACTTTTCCGCACAAGACTCGACCTCCTCCATTGGATTTCTCGCACTACATGGTGTTTGAGAAACGGATGACCGAGACACAGTCTTTCAGAAGCATTAACTCCTTACTCCGGGCAGACCATACCAACCTACATCCCTCTACCTACTGATCCACCTCTTCGGAAGCTTCACGCAACTTACTCAACTATGCTAGAGGCCATAATAGCTTGTGGCTGCAGACGGAAGTTTCTAGCATGAGAATATCTCAGTTCCCTTTGAGCCTGGGTGGTGGACCTTAGGATGATCACATGGGTACTCTGGGATATCCTAGGACAACACTAGATTCCCCAGGTGCCCAACAAACAATCCACCCAGATGTGTATTAAAGTTGCCACCTTAAGTTGAACCATTAATTAACAATCTCACATCTGTCATGGATTCACTCACCCAAACCACGTCTACGAGCATAGCATAGCAATATAAGCAATATGTAGAAGTAACTCCCAGGGTTTGAATATAACAAGGCAATAGGTTCTACCTCATCAACTACTTCCCGTCCCACATGTTAATCACATCCTAATCATGCAATGTTTGAGTATTGGAACTAATGCATAAAAACTGGGTATGGAAGGAGTATGATCAATGTGTTACTTGCCTTGCTGACGAGCCACAAAACCTAGGGACTCGTAGTAGCACGCTTCGTACTCTGGATGTTCTATCGCAAACAAAGAATAGCATACATAAGCAATCAAGCATAGAAACACGAGTAAATCTCAAATAAGAAGATCTAACCAGAAAGTTCAACTTAAGAACTCCGGTTTGCGAAAAGAATCAAATCAAGCGGAGCAACGAAACTCAAACAGCGAAAGAAACAAGATCTTTTTACTAATCTAGACTAAAGTCAAATTTTAAAGTACCATAATCTTGTTCAAGTTGATTAAACAGAAAGAGGGTTTCGAGATGAAGATCTAGGCGCTTGAATCGCCTGATTTCGATAAACGAGCGAAAAGATACACTGAAATGAAAATCGGATCACAAATTGCGATTGAAAATAATCGCGGAAAATCAGAGAAAAGAAAACTGACGAACAGGCTAACGAACGAACGTTCATTGTCTGTAACTAACGAGCGAAAACTGTTCATTAAAATGAACGTACGGACGAACGTCCGCTATATAAACTAAACCGAGAAAACCGATGAACCGATCTGAAAAAAATGAACCTAGGGTTTTCTAAAAGAAACGAATGGCGGCTTATACCTCCGGCGAGGTCCGGTGTGGCGGGGCGGCTCCAGCGAAGTGGGGCAGCGGTGGCGGGTGGTGCGGGGCGGCGCGGGGCAGCGGCGGCAGGCGGCGGTGCAGCGCTAGGCGGCGGTGTCTCGGGTTGGGTGGCGGGGTGGGGTGCGGGGGCGGTGTATTTAAGGAGGGGGGTGCTTGGGGGAGGGGGCAAGGCGGCACGGGGAGGAGCAGTCCTGGCCGGACTCAGCTAGCGGCGGCGGCGCTCGCGGTCTCCAGGCCGGAGACGAGGCACGGGGCACTTGGGCCGGCTCGGCTGGGCTTCGGCCCAGTCGGGCGCTGAGTTTTTTTAATAATTTCGCCAGAACTTAAATAAATCCAAGAAAATAAAATAAAAAACTAAAAATGCCAAAACAAATTTTCACCGTCTAAATAAAATATTCAGAACGAGATGAACATTTCCTTGGCCCTAAAATGCAATTTTGGAAAACGTGCAATTTTTCTAATGCGAATAAAATAGCAATAAAATCCGAATAAAATCAAATATTTGATTTTAATATTTTTCCTCCAATATTTCAATTATTTTGGAGAAGTCATATTATCTCCTCTCATATATTTTAATATGAAAAAATTTTGGAGAGAAAAATAATTAAAACCAAAATCCTTGTTTCAATATTTGATAGAATTCAAATATGGAAACAAAGAAATCCCCAACTCTCTCCGAGGGTCCTTGAGTTGCTTAGGTTTTTGAGGATCGAGAAACGAAATGCAATAAAATATGATATGCATGAATGATCTATGTATAACATTCCAAATTGAAAAATTGGGATGTTACAAACCTACCCCCCTTAAGATGAATCTCGCCCTCGAGATTCGGGTTGGCTAGAAAATAGGTGTGGGTGGTCTTTGCGAAGATCATCCTCTCATTCTCAGGTGGCTTCATCCTCGGTATGGTGGCTCCACTGAACTTTGCAGAACTTGATAACCTTGCTGCGGGTGACTCGGCTGGCAAATTCAACAATCCTAACTGGCTTTCCTCATAGGTCAAATCACTGTCCAACTAAATCGCGTCCAAGGGTACGGTATCTCTTAACAGTATATCGGCCATCTCAACATGACACTTCTTCAACTGTGAAACATGAAATACATCATGAACTCCTGACAGTCCTTCAGGTAACTCCAACTTGTAGGCAAATTCTCCCATACGTTCCAAAACACGATATGGTCCTACAAATCTCGGGGCTAAATTTCCCTTAACTCCAAAACGTTTCACTCCTCGCAAGGGTGATACTCGCAGATATGCTCTGTCGCCAATTTCATAGGTTACCTCTTTGCGTTTCGAATCTGCATAACTCTTTTGCCTAGACTGAGCTACCTTCAGTCTATCTCGGATCAACTTAACTTTCTCCTCAAACTGCTTAATCAAATCTAGTCCAAACAACTATCAGTCTCCGACTTCATCCCACATCAACGGTGTTCTGCACCTTCGTCCATACAGGGCATCGAACGGTGCCATCTTCAAACTGGCTTGGTAGCTATTGTTGTATGAGAACTCTGCGTAGGGCAAATTGTCATCCCAACTAGATCCATAATCTAGCGCACAGGCCCTCAACATATCCTCCAGAATCTGGTTGACTCTCTCGGTTTGTCCATCTGTCTGCGGGTGGAATGTTGTACTAAACTCCAACCTTGTACCCAAAGTTTGGTGCAGCTGATGCCAAAACTTTGAAGTGAACTGTGTTCCTCTGTCTGATATGATTGTCCTCAGAACTCCATGCAGACATACTATCCTGGTCATATATATCTTGGCCAACTTTGCACTTGTATAGGTGGTTTTTACTGGGATAAAGTGAGCTACTTTGGTCAAGCAATCCACTACTACCCATATAGAATCATATCCTGATTTGGTCCTAGGCAATCCGGTGATGAAATCCATGCCAAGTTTATCCCACTTCCATTCGGGTATCGACATAGGCTGTAACAATCCTGCTGGCTTTTGATGCTCAGCCTTCACTCTCTGACATACATCACATACGGCTACATACTCAGCAATATCCTTCTTCATACCAGTCCACCAGAAACGTTCCTTCAAATCCAAATACATCTTGGTGTTTCCGGGGTGTATCGAGTATGGTGAGTCATGAGCCTCCTGAAGTATTAACTTCCTAATCTCTGTGTTATTGGGCACATAAACACGGTCTTCAAACCATAAGGTGTCGTGCTCATCCTCACGAAAACCTTTGGCCTTTCCTTCACTCATTCTCTCTTTTATCTCGGCAATCTCTTCGTCATCCTTCTGAGCTTCTCGAATCTTTCCCAACAATCTAGACTAAACCTCCATTGTTGCAACCAAACCTCTAGGAACAATCTCCAATCGAAGTTCCCTGAGATGCTCTACTAACTCCTTTGGCAATCCCATGCTTACTAGGGTGTTGGCATAACTCTTCCGACTCAAAGCGTCTGCTACGACATTGGCCTTGCCTAGATGATAGTGAAGCTTCATGTCATAATCCTTTATAAGCTCCAACCATCTCCTCTGCCTAAGGTTCAGCTCCTTCTATGTGAAAATGTACTTCAAACTCTTATGATCCGTGTACACATCACAACGATTTCCAATAAGGTAATGTCTCCAGGTCTTCAACGCATGCACTACGGCTGCCAACTCCAAATCATGCGTGGCATAATTCAATTCGTGTGGTTTTAGTTGTCATGAGGCATACAAAACAACTCTTCCGTCCTGCATAAGCACACTTCCAAGTCCTAGGCGAGAAGCGTCACAATACACTTGGAAATCCTTGCGTATATCCGGCAGATTCAGCACTAGGGCTGTAGTCAAACGTTTCTTTAACTCTTGAAAACTCGTCTCACATTCTTCCATCCATTTAAACTTGGTATCCTTTTTCAATAACTCCGTCATTGGCTTCGCAATCTTTGAAAAATTCTCAATGAATCTCAGATAGTATCCCGCGAGTCCAAGAAAACTGCAGATCTCGCTAACTGAAGTGGGTGCCAACCATTCAATGACTGACTGAACTTTGGTGGGATCTATTGCTATACCTTCTCCTGATATAACATGTCCAAGGAATCCAACTTTCTTCAGCCAAAACTCGCATTTGCTGAACTTGGCATACACCTGATGTTCCCTGAGTTTCTCGAGAACTAAACGCAAATGCTCTTTGTGCTCCTCCTCATTCTTCGAGTATACCATTATATCATCAATGAACACCACAACAAACTTATCCAAATATTCCATGAACACTTTGTTCATCATGCTCATGAAGTAGGCAGGGGCGTTAGTCAGTCCAAACGACATGACCGTATATTCATACAACCCGTACCGTGTGGTGAATGCTGTCTTTGGTATGTACTTTTCTCGTATCTTCAGCTAGTGATATCCAAATCGCAGATTGATCTTTGAAAACACCTTGGCTTCTTGCAGCTGGTCAAACAAATCATTGATCATCGGCAGTGGCTATTTGTTCTTGATCGTCACCTCATTTAATGCACGATAATCAACAACCATTCTTAGAGACTAATCCTTCTTCTCAACCAAAAGCATTGGGGCTCCCCATGGTGATGAACTCCGTCGAATGTAACCTTTCTCCAATAACTCCTTGATCTGTTTCTTAATCTCCTCCAGATAATTTGCGGGCATCCGATATGGTCTCTTTGATATTGGCCCGGTGCCTGGAAACAGTTCTATCAAAAACACGATGTCTCGATCCGGTGTCATGCATGGTAACTCCTCTGGAAAAACATCCGGGTAATCCTTCACTACACGCACTTCCTCCTGAACAACTCCCATGCGCATGCCTAGATACATACTTAATCCTTTTTCCCTCAGGGGTGGTGAGACAAATTGACTTACTAATATAGTCAATGCTTCCTCCATACTTTGACATCCAGTCCATGCCTAATATCACATCCAATCCTTGTGACTCCAAGATTATTAGGTCGGATGGAAAAACATGGCTACCAATGGTTAAGGGTATCTGCTCGCACCATCGACTAGCCATATACTCTGCTCTAGGTGAACTCACTAACAGAGGGGTCCTAAGGGTTTGGGTTAGTAGTTTAAACTTATCCACGAATTCCCTTGATATGTATGAATGTGATGCACTAGTATCAAAAAGAACAAGGGCGGTAAAAGACTTAACCAAAAACTTACCAATAACTGCGTCTGGTTGCTCTTTAACCTCCTCCACGTTAACGTGGTTCACTTGTCCTTTGTTGAATGGATTGGGCTTCTTTCCAACGCCCATTGCCGTTTCCATTCTTCACTTCAGGGCACTCCGTGACATAGTGTCCAGTCTTCCCGCACTTGAAACAAGTAACGTGGCTTAGGTCTCTCTTGGCGGGTGTGGCTGGATTGGAACGGTTCTGATTGTTGCTTGCTCCATTCCCATTCCCATTCATTGGGCCAGTATGATTATGCGTACTTCCTCCATTGTGGGCGTGGCCTCCACGGTTATGAACAAGTCCTCCCGAGTTCGGGTTAGGCGAGGCTTCTGCTGAGCTCCTGAATTGTACCTTCCTTGTCCATACTTCCTCTTACGGCTGTCAATCTGCTGCTGCTTCCCTTCAATCATGAGCCTTATCTACCAACTCCTGGTAGTTGTTGAATGTTGCCACCATCAACTGCATGCTCATCTCATCATTTAGCCCTTCCATAAACTTCTCCTAATTTGCGGCATCTGTGGCCACATCGTTAGGGGCATAGAGAGATAACTTGCTAAACTCATCCGCGTACTGAGCCACAGTACGGTTCCCCTAGCATAAGTTGCGAAACTCACGCTTCTTCATACTCATAGCTCCAGTTGAGACATGGGCTGTACGGAAAGCTTGCTGAAACTGGTCCCATGTAACAGTGGCTATAGGGCAGGTGACAGTGTAATTCTCCCACCATGAGGCTGCTGGTCCATCCAACTGATGTGCGGCAAAATGCACCTTCTCAGCATCTGTACACCCTGCAGTGGTTAACTCCCTTCCAATCCTGCGGAGCCAATCATCTGCCACTATTGGCTCGGTGCTACTGGAAAACACCGGTGGCTGTAACCTCAGAAAGCGGACTAAGTCGTCAACTGGTGGTGGTGGCGGTGGGTTGTTGTTCTTGTTGCCTTGGTTCTGAACTAACAACTACATCAGGGTATTCTGCTGCTGGATCAACTGAGTGAGCTCCGGTGGGAAAGTAAATCCGGGGTCACGTCTCGGAGGCATCTGATTGGTTTAGAGAGGAGATATTAGAATAGAAGGAGGTCTAATGAGAAAAACACTACCCATATGCACATGAGACAAACACAATCATTTCACTCAATCAATCAAGCAAGGGCATACAATCGATCTAACTATCGTTACAAAAGTGATCGGACTATACTATATATATGGTGGAATACTACTACTGATGTGGTGGTCTACTAAAAATATTCCTCGGTTGAAGACTCCATGATGTGTGCTCCAGCTTCGTCTTCATAGTCATCATCGCTATCGTCGGGGTCCGTGTCGGTGTCATCGATGATGATGTTGTCCTCCGGGCGAATCTCCTTGGGTTCTTCGTCTTCTCCTCTTGGTGCGAGGACTCCAATGAATGCTCCTAGCTTCCTTTCCATATCGTCATTCTTCTCCACTACTACTATGATTTCCTCCTCATAATCTTCACGTGTAGCCTTAAGTTCTTCCTCCAGTTCCGTGATCCTGGTCATCGCCTTCTTCAGATCTATCATTCCTGCACACATATGGTTCTCCTGGCGACGAATGTGCTGGTTTAACTCCTGGATGAAAGCTGCAATTGATCTATCCTTCCTGGTACTGATCATCTCCCATTGCTTGACTCGGCGCCCACAAATCTGATAGATAGTATCCTTAAGCTCCTTATGATAAACTTCTCCAATGCGTCCCATGGTGATGTGAGCTGCAATACTCTTTCCTAGACTCCAGGTTGGTGCATCGAAGGAAAACTCTATGGGCTTAGTGACTGGTGTAAATGTCCTTCCTAGAACATGAACTTGAATCATCCATCACTCCTCTTCTGGTAAAGTGGCGTTGTAAATCCCGGTGAAGCTTGGTATTCCAATGTTCAGGTACCTAGTGACTTCCTTCAAGTGTCGTCCAAAAGGTGCTTCTTCATCAGGTTGTGCAAACTTGTTCCTTGCATCCACCATCCTAAAGAATAGAAAATGGAGAGGAATCAGAAGTGAGAAGAGAATAGTGATCTAGGGCTTTAGCTTAGTGGTCGTGTCCTACACTCAGCGTGTGCACTGATACCATCTTGTAGCGACCCGACCTCAAACGGTCAAGTCTCTGTGCTTTAGTGTCATCCCTGGATCGGTAATGCTGACACACACAGTACTTGAGGATTTATAACAGAGTAGCAATCACACACTTATTACATTGAATGTCTTAAAAGAGAACTTATTACAATAAATATGGCTTAAGGCCATCTAATACGATAACAGCGGAAGGCTTGGAAGATAAAGTGAGTCCATCAACTCCAACGGCATAGCTGAGCTGCACGGCAACGACCTAACGAACCTTACTCCTTGTCTGAAATGTCTGCAACATAATACGTTGCAGCCCAAAAACGGGTCAGCACATGGAATATGCTGGCAGAATAACACAATAGAGCAAGAACAGAATAATGCTATCACTACATGCATATTTGGTTGGTAGAAAGCTCTATGGTTATAGTTTTTGTGAAAAGCCAATTTTTTCCTACAAGAAAGGAATAGATTTTATTTAACTATCATGGTAGTTGAAACATCATTGAGAAGGTTCCTCCAACTCAATCCCAATTAAAGTAGTTAACAACCCAACAATATTATTTAATAGTGATGAGATACTTAGGATACTCCAAGTACTAGATACTCAAGATGTCCATAACCGGGGACACGGCTAACCATGATTAGTTTATACACTCTGCAGAGGTTTGCGCACTTTTCCGCACAAGACTCGATCTCCTCCATTGGATTTCTCGCACTACATGGTGTTTGAGAAACGGATGACCGAGACACAGTCTTTCAGAAGCATTAACTGCTTACTCCGGGCAGACCATACCAACCTATATCCCTCTACCTGCTGATCCACCTCTTTGGAAGCTTCACGCAACTTACTCAACTATGCTAGAGCCCATAATAGCTTGTTGCTGCACACGGAAGTTTCTAGCATGAAAATATCTTAGTTCCCTTTGAGCCTGGGTGGCGGACCTTAGGATGATCACACGGGTACTCCGGGAAATCCTACGACAACATTGGATTCCCCAGGTACCCAACAAACAATCCACCCAGATGTCTATTAAAGTTGCCACCATAAGTTGAACCATTAATTAACAATCTCACATCTGTCATGGATTCACTCACCCAAACCACGTCTACGAGCATAGCATAGCAATATAAGCAATACGTAGAAGTAACTCCCATGGTTTGAATATAACAGGGCAATAGGTTCTACCTCATCAATTACTTCTCGTCCCACATGTTAATCACATCCTAATAATGCAATGTTTGAGGATTGGAACTAATGCATAAAAACTGGGTATGGAAGGAGTATGATCAATGTGTTACTTGCCTTGCTGATTATCCGCCAAACCTAGGACTTGTAGTAGCACGCTTCGCACTCCAGATGTTCTATCGCAAACAAACAATAGCATACATAAGCAATCAATCAAAAAAACACGGGTAAATCTCAAATAAGAAGATGTAACCAGAAAGTTCAACTTAAGAACTCCGGTTTGCGAAAAGAATCAAATCAAGCGGAGCAACGAAACTCAAACTGCGAAAGAAACAAGATCCATTTACTAATCTAGACTAAAGTCAAATTTTATAGTACCAAAATCTTGTTCAAGTTGATTAAATAGAAAGAGGGTTTCGAGACGAAGATCTAGGCGCTTGAATCGCCTGATTCCGATAAATGAGGGAAAAGATAAACTGAAACGAAAATCGGATCAAAAATCACGATTGAAAATAATCGCGGAAAATCTGAGAAAAGAAAACTGACGAAGAGGCTAACGAACGAAAGTTCGTTGTCTGTAACTAATGATCGAAAACCGTTCATTAAAAGGAATGTGCGGACGAACGTCCGCTATATAAACTAAACCGAGAAAACCGGTGAACCGATCTGAAAAAAACGAACCTAGGGTTTTCTAAAAAACGAACGGTGGCTTATACCTCCGGCGAGGTCCGGCGAGGCGGGGCGGCTCCGGCGAAGCGGGGCTGCGGCGACGGGTGGCGCGGGGCGGCGGTGGCAGGCGGCGGCTGCAAGCGGCGGCTCGGGTTGGGTGGCGGGGTGGGGTGCGGGGGCGGTGTATTTAAGGAGGGGTGTGCTTGGGGAGGGGGCAAGGTGGCGCGGGGAGGAGGAGTCCTGGCCGGACTCGGCTAGCGGCGGCGGCGCTCCCGATCTCCAGGTTGTAGACGAGGCACGGGGCGGTTGGGCCGGCTCGGCTGGGCTTCGGCCCAGTCGGGCGTTGAGTTTTTTTTAATAATTTCTCCGGAACTTAAATAAATGCCAAAACAAATTTTCACCTTCTAAATAAAATATTTAGAACGAGATGAACATTTTCTTGGCCCTAAAATGCAATTTTGAAAAACGTGCAATTTTTCTAATGCAAATAAAATAGCAATAAAATCCGAATAAAATCAAATATTTGATTTTAATATTTTTCCTCCAATACTTCAATTATTTTGGAGAAGTCATATTATCTCCTCTCATATATTTTAATATGAAATATTTTCGGGGAGAAAAATAATTAAAACCAAAATCCTCGTTTCAATATTTGATAGAATTCAAATATGGAAACAAAGAAATCCCCAACTCTGTTCGAGGGTCCTTGAGTTGCTTCGGTTTTCGAGGATCGAGAAATGAAATGCAAAAAAATATGATATGCATGAATGATTTATGTATAACATTCCAAATTGAAAATTCTATATAGATCGAGACGCCTTATTGGTCTTTCACAAAGCACATACCTTGACAAGATATTAAAGAAGTTCAATATGGATCACTCCAAGAAGGGGTTCTTGCCTGTATTGCAAGGTGTGAGATTGAGCACGGCTCAATTCCTGACCTCGACAGAAGATAGAGAAAAGATGAGTGCCATCCCCTATACCACAGCCATAGGGTCTATTATGTATGCCATGCTATGTACCAGACCTAATGTGAACCTTGTCGTAAGTTTGGTAGGAAGATACCAAAGTAATCCCGACATGGAACACTGGACAAGGGTCAAGAATATCCTAAAGTACCTGAAAAGGACTAAGGATATGTTTCTCGTTTATGGAGGTGACGAAGAGCTCGTCGTAAAGGGTTACGTCGATGCTAGCTTCGACATAGATCTGAATGACTCCAAGTCACAAACCGGATACGTGTACATTTTGAATGGTGGAGTAGTCAGCTGGTGCAGTTCCAAGCAAAGCGTCGTGGCAGGATCTACATGTGAAGCGGAGTACATACCAACCTCGGAGGCAGCACAGGAAGCAGTCAGGATGAAGGAGTTCATCACCGACCTAGGAGTTATTCCCAATGCGTCGGGCCCGGTGACTCTCTTCTGTGACAACACTGGAGCTATTGCCCTTGCCAAGGAGCCCATGTTTCACAAGAAGACCAGACATATCAAACGTCGCTTCAACTCCATTCGTGAATACATTCAAGATGGAGACATAGATGTTTGTAAGGTGCATACAGATCTGAATATCGCAGATCGATTGACTAAACCTCTTCCATGAGAAAAACATGATCAGCACCAAAACTCTATGGGTGTCCGATTCATCACAATGTAACTAGATTATTGGCTCTAGTGCAATTGGGAGATTGTTGGAAATATGCCCTAGAGGCAATAATAAATTGGTTATTATTATATTTCCTTGTTCATGATAATTGTCTATTGTTCATGATATAATTGCATTAACCGAAAACCGTAATACATGTGTGAATACATAGATTGTAATATGTCCCTAGTAAGCCTCTAGTTAACTAGCTTGTTGATCAAAAGATGGTCACGGTTTCCTGATCATGGACATTGGATGTCGTTGATAATGGGATCACATCATTAGGAGGAGGATGTGATGGACAAGACCCAATCCTAAGCACAGCACAAGATCGTGTAGTTCGTTTCCTAAGATTTTCTAATGTCAAGTATCATTTCCTTAGACCATGAGATTGTGCAACTCCCGGATACCGTAGGAATGCTTTGGGTGTACTAAATGTCACAATGTAACTGGGTGGATATAAAGGTGCACTACAGGTATCTCCAAAAGTGTCTGTTCGGTTGACACGAATCGAGACTGGAATTTGTCACTCCGTATGACGGAGAGGTATCTCTGAGTCCACTCGGTAATGCATCATCATAACGAGCTCAATGTGACTAAGGAGTTGGTGACAGGATCATGTGTTACGAAAAGAGTAAAGAGACTTGCCGTTAACGAGATTGAACGAGGTATGGGGATACTGACGATCGAATCTCGGGCAAGTAACATACCGATAGACAAAGGGAATTGCATAAGGGATTGATTGAATCCTCGACATCATGGTTCATCCGATTAGATCATCATGGAACATATGGGAGCCAACATGGGTATCGAGATCCCGCTGTTGTTTATTGGCCGGAGAGATGTCTCGGTCATGTGTGCATGGTTCCCGAACCCGTAGGGTCTACAAACTTAAGGTTCGGTGACGCTAGAGTTGTTATGGGAAATAGTATGTGGTTACCGAAGGTTGTTCGGAGTCACGAATGCAATCCTGGGCATCACGAGGAGTTCCGGAATGGTCCGGAGGTGAAGAATTATATATGGGAAGTCTTGTTTCAGTCGCCGGAATAATTTCGGGCTTATCGGTATTGAACCAGGACCACCGGAAGCTGTCCAGGGTCCACCTGGTGGGGCCACCTACCCCGGTGGGCCAAGTGGGATGAACAAGGGAGGGAACCAGCCCTTGGGGGGCTAGTGCACCCCAAGGGTCCAAGGCACCTAGGGTTAGAAACCCTAGGGGGTGGGGCCCTCCCACCTAACTTTGGGGGCAAGTCCCCCTTGGCCACCGCCCCCCTTGTAGATGGGATCTAGGGGGCCGGCCCCCTCTCCCCTTCCCCCTATAAATAGTGGGGATGGGACGGCTAACACACCCTTCCCCTGGCGCAGCCCTCCCCCCTCTCCAACACCTCCTCCTCTGTAGTGCTTGGCGAAGCCCTGCCGGTGAACCACGAGCTCCATCAGCACCACGCCGTCGTGCTGTCGGAGTTCTTCCTCAACTTCTCCTCTCCCCTTACTGGATCAAGAAGGAGGAGACGTCCTCGGTCTGTACGTGTGTTGAACGCGGAGGCGCCGTCTGTTCGGCGCTGGATTGGATCTTCCGCAATTTGAATCGCCGCAAGTACGACTCCATCATCCGCGTTCCTTGTAATGCTTCCGCTTAGCGAGCTTCAAGGGTATGAAGATGCACTCCCTCTCTCTCGTTGATAGCATCTCCTTGATTGATCTTGCTGACACGTAGGAAAATTTTGAATTATTGTTGCGTTCCCCTACATAGACATCATATGTGCATGAGTCTTTGGCTGGACACGCACGTAGTGCTGCTAGTAGAAAAATCAGTCAAGTTGCTTCTATGGTTTTCTAGGTTTGCATGTATGTGTACAGCTTAAGGTGGATTAGTTCTAGACTTCTAGTACTGTAAAACCAACAAAATCAGGAAAAGATGACATATAGTGAAAAAACCTGCAAAATGTTGGGTGTGCCACATAGTTTGATAGAAATAAAACCGACATAACAACAATAGTGAAGCCATAAAAGACCGACACTATGTACATGCCTATACCACACCCAGCTCGTGGCATGAGGACATGCGACTCATGACTCGCACGCACGCGAGCCTCGATCTAGCGCCACCGCCACCACCCAACACCAGATCCCTCCTCCACTTCCACCTCCCACAGGTGCATCTTCCTCCACAGCCACACCTTCCTTTGCTCGTCCGCCTGAGGTGCCCTTAGGAGAAGTCCGGATGGCTCTAGGGAAGGCGGCGGCGGGGCCTTTTCTAGCTAGTCGACGCTGTTGTAGAGGACATGACCCATGGATCCGGGGCGGTGGCCCCATGGAGAGGCGGTGGTGTCCACATCGGGATGGTGCGTGATACGTATCCAATGTATCTATGATTTTTTATTGTTCCATGCTATTATAGTATCAATCTTGTATGTTTTATATACAATTATATATCATTTTTGGGACTAACCAATTGACCTAGTGCCCAATGCCAGTTGATGTTTTTGCTTGATTTTGGTCTTCCATAATATCAGTACCAAATGGAGTCCAATTGCCATGAAACTTTTTGGAGATTTTTTGTGGACAAAAGAGACCCTGTATGGTTCGGGAGGAGACCGAAAGATGGAGGAGTATCCCACAAGGCACCAGGGCGCACCCAGGGGGTAGGCGCGCCCTGGTGTGTTGCGTGGCCCACGCTCATCTATTTGACCTAATTCTGCCTCTATAAATTCTCTAAAATTGGGAAACCAACAAAGAGCCGGCAAAACCCTATTTCTGCCGCCGCAAGTTCCTGTTCTTGAGAGATCGCATCTGGGGCCTTTTCTGGCACTCTGCGCAAGGGATTTCAACCACGGAGGGGCTCTACATCAACCTTGATGCCTCTTTGATGATGTGTTAGTAGTTTACCACAGACCTACGGGTCCATAGTTGGTAGCTAGATGGCTTATTCTCTCTTTTTGATCTTCAATACAATGTTCTCCTTGATTTTCTTGGAGATCTATTCATGTACTCACTTTTTGCAGTGGGATCCGATGAATTGTGTGTTTATGACCAGATTATCTATCAATATTATTTGAGTCTTCTCTGAACTCTTTTATGCATGATTATTATAGGTTTGTATTTCTCTTCGATCTATTCATTTGGTTTGGCCAACTAGATTGATTTTTCTAGCAGTGGGAGAGGTGCTTTGTGATGGGTTCGATCTTATGGTGATCAATCCAAGTGACAGAAAGGGATGCCATTAAGGATAAAAAGATGGGGTTTATTCATGCATGAGTTCACTTTGTCTACATCATGTCATCTTGCTTACGGCGTTACTCCGTTGTTTATGAACTTAGTACTTGAGATGCATGCTGGATAGTGGTTGATGTGTGCAGTAATAGTAGTAGATGTAGGCAGGAGTCGGTCTACTTGTCTCTGATGTGATGCCTATATACATGATCATTGCCTTAGATATCATCATGATTATTCGCTTCTCTATCAATTGCCCGACAGTAATTTTTTTACCCACCGTATGCTATCTTGAAGAGAGAAGACTCTAGTGAAAATTATGGCCGCTAGGTCTATTTAAATCATATATAAAAACCAAAAATCCCTTGCTGAAATTTTATTTATTTTATTTTATACTATGTTTCTATTTATCTATTTATCACTACGAGATCTAATCCTTGCAATTAATTGCCAAGGGATTGACAACCCCCTGTTTGTGTTGGGTGCAAGTATTTATTATTTTGTGCGTAGGTGCTGCTAAAGTGTTGTTGCGTGGTTCTCCTACTGGATTGGTAACATTATTTTATAACTAACGGAAATACTTATCTCTACTGTACTGCATCATCCTCTCTACTTCGAGGAAATCCTAACACAGCTAACAAGTAGCAGGAAGAATATCTTGCGCCGTTGCCGGGGAGACATCACCAAAAATCTATCAAGTACCTATGCATAAACTTTCATATCCTTGAATTTACTTTATTTTTCATTCGCCTCTCATTTTTAGCTCCCCCACTTCTAAAACTCTTTTACAAAAATACAAAAATATTTTCCGTTTGCCTTTTTGTTCGTTTGCTTCTTTGCTTGCTTGTTATCTTGTTCGCTAGTCACGGTGTCTCAAGAAAATACCAAATTGTGTGATTTTTCCAATATTAATAATAATGATTTTATTAGTACTCCAATTGCTCCTCCCGTTGCTAGTGCAGAGTCTTGTGATAATAATGTCGCTTTGCTAAATCTTGTTATGAAAGAACAATTTTCTGGTAGTCCCAATGAAGATGTTGCATCCCATCTTAACACTTTTGCAGAATTGTGTGACAATGCAAAAGAAAAAATATGTGTATAATGATATTGTCAAAAAAAATTCGTTCTCACTACGAGATCGCACTAAAAGTTGGTTTTCATCTTTGCCACGTAATAGTATTGATTCTTGGGATAGATGTAAAGATGCTTTTACTGCTAAATATTTTCCTTGCGTGAAAATTATTTCTCTTAAAATAAAGTTATGAGTTTTAAGCAACTAAAGCATGAGAATGTTTCCCAATCTTGGGAAAGGATGAAATTAAAGATAAGAAATTGCCCAACTCATGGCTTAAGCTTGTGGTGATCATATAATTTTTTTATGCGGGATTGAATTTTGTCTCTAGAAATCTTTTATATTTCGCCGTGGGGGTACCTTTATGAAAATCATGCTAGCATAAGCTACTTAAATTCTTGATAATATTACGGAAAATTATTCACAATGACATACTGAAAGGACTCCTACTAGTAAAAAAGTAAATTTTGTTGAAAAAATTAGTAATTTGAATGATAAAGTTGATGTGCTTATGAAATGGTTGCTAGTAAAAGTGCTCATATTGATCCTAATAGTGTGCCTTTTTCTAATTTGATTGAGAAAAATAGCGATCCCGTAGATGTGCATTTTGTCTCGCGAAACAATTTTAATAGTAATGCTTATAGAGGTAATTTTAATCCTAGGCCGTTTCCTGGAAATTTGTTTAATAATTATGGCAGTTCCTATGGTAATTCTTACAATAATAATAATAATAGGATGCCCTCTCATCTTGAGAGTAATATTAAATAATTTATTAATTCTCAAAAAGTTTTCAATATTATGATAGAGGAAAAATTGAGTAAACTTGATGATATGTATAGGAGCATGGATAGAATTGTTCATGATGTGGAAATGTTAAATCTAAATTTTTCCATCCAAGATTGATATTAATGAATCCATTAAGTAAAGAAAGAACCACTATATTAAGGCCTAAGCGAGAATTCTTAGAGAAAACGATTCCTCTCGATTTTTATCGAAGTAATGATGAAGATATTAAAATGATTGGCGTTACACCTATTGAATCTTTGTTTAGCAACATTATTATTATTATTATTAGAATTAACATAGGAATTGCCATAATTATTAGATGAATTTCCAGGAAACGACCTAGGATTAAACTTACCTCTATAAGCATTACTATTAAAATTGTTTCGCAAGACAAAATTCATATCTACGGCATAATTATTTTGCTCAATCAAAGTAGACAATGGCACATCATTAGTACCAACATGAGCACTCTTACTAGCAACCATTTTCATAAGCGCATCTACTTTATCACTCAAAGTATTGATTTCTTCAATAGAATTCACCTTTTTATTAGTAGAAGTTCTTCCAGTATGCCGTTGTTAATAATTTGCCATAGTATTATCAAACAATTTTGTAGCTTCTCCTAGTGTGGTTTCCATTAAGGTACCACCCACGGTGGAATCTAAAATATTTCTAGAAACAAATTTCAATCCTGCATATATTTTTTGTATGATCATCCATAAATTTAAACCATGAGTAGGGCAATTTCTTATCATTAATTTCATCCTCTCCCAAGATTGGGCAACATGTTCATGCTCAAGTTGTTTAAAACTCATAATTTGATTTCCAAAAGAAATAATTTTTGCGGGAGGTAAATACTTGGCAATAAAAGCATCTTTACACTTATCCCAAGAATTAATACTATCAAGGTAAAGATGAAAACCAAGTTTTAGCACGATCTTGTAGTGAGAATAGAAATAATTTTAATTTGACAATATCATTATCCACATATTTTTTTCTTTTGCATATCACAGAATTCAAAGAAAGTGTTAGGATGGGATGCAACATCTTCATTAGGACTACCAAAAAATTGTTCTTTCATAATCATATTTAGCAAAGTGACATTAATATCACCGGACTAGTGGTGATAGGGGCAATTGGAGTACTAATAAAATCATTATTATTAGCACTAGAAAACTCACAGAACTTTGTGTTATCTTGAGACATCGCAACAAATTAAGCAAAAAGGCAAATAGAAAATGTTTTTTTGTTTTTGTAAAAAACATGTTAGAAGTGGGGGAGATGAAAATGAGAGGCAAACGGTAGATGAAAGTAAATGCGAGAGGATGGAAGTTTATGCAATGGTACTTGATAGGTTTGGGTGATGTCTCCCAGGCAAGGGCACTAGAAATTCTTCCTGCTACTTATGAGTTGCGCTGGGATTTCCTCAAAGAGGAGAGGATGATGCAGCATAGTAGAGATAAGTATTTCCCTTCATTAAGAAGCAAGGTTATCAATGTAGTAGGAGAACCACACAAGACCTCATCAAAAGCACATACACACAAAATAACAAATACTTGCACCCAACGCAAACAATGGGTTTTCAATCCCTTGGCGGTTAATTGCAAGGATCAAATCTCGTAGTAATAGATAGATAAAAGAAAAACACAAAATAAAATAACGATAAATAAATTTTAGCAAGGTATTTTTTGGATTTTGATATATGATAAAGATAGACCCGGGGGCCATAGTTTTCACTAGAGGCTTCTCTCTTGAACATAGCATACGGTGGGTAAACAAATTACTGTTGGGCAAATGATAGAAAAGCACATAGTTATGATGATATCTATGGCAATGATCATGTATATAGGCATCATATTTGAGACAAGTAGACTGACTCCTGCCTTCATCTACTACTATTACTCCACACATCGACCGCTATCCAGCATGCATCTAGAGTATTACGTTCATAAAGAATGGAGTAATGCCTTAAGCAAGATGACATGATGTTGACAAAATAAACTCAATCAATATGAATAAACCCATAATTTTATCATTAATGACAACAATACAAATATGTGTCTTGTCCCTTTCTGTCACTTGGATATAGAGCACCGCAAGATTGAACCCATCACAAAGCACCTCTCCCATTCCAACATAAATCAATCCGGTTGGCCAAACCAAATCAAATGACCGGAGAGAAATACAAAGCTATAATAATCATCCATAAAAGATTTTAGAGAAGATTCAAATAATATTCATAGGTAATCTGCTGATAAACCAACAATTCATTGGATCCAAACAAACACACCACAAAAAAGGATTACATCAAGTAGAACTCCAAGAACATCGAGGAGAACATTGTATTGAAGATCAAAGAGAGAGAATAATCCATCTAGTTACTAGCTATGGACCCGTAGGTCTGTGGTAAACTACTCACACACCATTTGAAGGGCAGAAAGGTTGATGTAGAGGCCCTCTATGATAGATTCCTCCTTTGGCAGAGTACCAGAAAATTCCTCCAGATGGGATCTCGTGAGAACAGAAGCTTGCGACAGTGGAAAAATTGTTTTGGGTGGCTCTATATAGGTTTCCCGATTTTAGAGAATTTATAGCTAGAGTTGGAATTAGGTCAAACGGAGGAACGAGGGGCCCACAAGGCACATGGGCGCGCTTACCCCCTCGGCGCGCCCACGTGGCTTGTGGCCTAATCCTTCGCCTTCTGACCTCCTCCCAAAGTTTCTAGGGTCTCTTATGCCAAGAAAAAAATCGTCAAAAAGTTTCGTGGCATTTGGACTTCGTTAGGTACCGATTTCCCGGAAAACCAAAAACTGGGAAAAAACAACAACTAGCACTTGGCACTAAGTTAATAGGTTAATCGCAAAAAATGATATAATATTACATATAATTGCATATAAAACATCCAAGATTGATACTATAATAGCGTAGAACAAAAAAAATAGATATGTTGGAGACCTATCAAAGCTCAACAGAAACTAAGTGGGCGTGAATCCAACTTGCTTGCTCATGAAGACCTCGGGCATTTGAGTAAGCCCATCATTGGAATATACAAGCCAAGTTCTATAACATTAAATTCCCACTAGTACATGAAAGTGATAACTTAGAAGACTCTCTATATGAAAAACATGGTGCTACTCCAAAGCACAAGTGTGGAAAACGATAGTAACATTGCCCCTTCTCTCTTTTTCTCTCATTTTTGGTTGGACTATTTTGGCCTCATTTTTTATTTTTATTTTATTTTTGTTTGGATTCTCATCCCGACTTGTGGGGGAATAATAGTCTCCATCATCCTTTCCTCACTGGGACAATGCTCTAATAATTATGAACGTCACACTTCTATTTACTTACAACTTGATATTACAACTCGATAAACTAAAATATGACTCTATATGAATGCCTCTGGTAGTGTACCAGGATGTGCAACAATCTAGCATAACATGTATAATAATGATGAACGGTGGCTGAGCCACAAATACTATGCCAGCTATATGATCATGCAAAGCAATATGACAATGAACATGTATGTCATGAAAACAGAACTGTGGAAGTTGCATAGCAATCACTAGTAGAAAAAGGGTCAAATGTGAAGCACATTAGTGCCGGTTTGAATTTGAGCCGGCACTAATGTGACCATTAGTGCCGGTTCCAACGGCTAGGCGGGCGGACATCATTAGTACCGGTTCATGGGCAACCTTTAGTACCGGTTCATGCCACGAACTGGTACTAATGAGGCCAGTGTGGCTGTGGTCAGGCTGGGGCCCCCACGAAGACCATTAGTACCGGTTCATGGCATGAACCAGTACTAGAGTTTCTTAGTAAGCTTATTTTTAGTCCCACCTCGCCAAGGAAGAGGCAGTATGAGCGGTTTATAAGCCGTGAGTGCAGAGACAATGACGAAGAGGTGCAATGCTCACCTGCACGTTGATTAGCTTCAAGCCTTTCGGAATAGCATAGATTGCACTGAGCTATGTGCAGTGCAGTCTACACTATTCCGAAAGGCTTGAAGCAAATTAACTAGCATTACACCTCTTTTTATTTTTAATAACTTATTTGAACTCCGGACTTCTTGTGTGTTCAGTATGTAGCACTCAAAGCGACGTCATCAATTTTCAACATGTTCTGACATCATTTGCTATTTTTCAGTCATTTACCTAATTGTTTAGAGAGCTAAATGATCGTGAAATTGAAAATCACTACAAAATGAACTGTGAAAATGTTGAAACTTGGCATGGTATCATCATTTCACCTGCGTAGCATGTGCGAAAGAGTAGAAAGGGTCACGGTAAGAACTTGACGCACTTCGTGTACAAACTGGACAATCTCTTTCGGAGTATCAGGGTTTCGGACGAGAACTCATCTGTTACATGGGCACTTCCATGTTTTTTAAACTTATTTGAACTCCGGACTTCTTGTGTGTTCAGTATGCGGCATTCAAAGCGACGTCATCAATTTCCAATATGTTCTGACATCATTTGTTGTTTTTCAGTCATTTACGTAATTGTTTAGAGAGCTAAATGACCGTGAAATTGAAAATCACTACAAAATGAACTGTGAAAATGTTGAAACTTGGCATGGTATCATCATTTCACCCGCATAGCATGTGCGAAAGAGTAGAGAGGGTCACGGCAAAAACTGGACGCACTTCGTGTACAAACTAGACAATCTCTTTCGAAGTATCAGGGTTTCGGACGAGAACTCATCTGTTACACGGGCACTTTAATGTTTTTTAAACTTATTTGAACTGCAGACTTCTTTTGCATTCAGTATGCAGCATTCAAAGCGACGTCATCAATTTCCAACATGTTCTGACATCATTTGCTGTTTTCAGTCATTTACCTAATTGTTTAGAGAGCTAAATGACCGTGAAAATTGAAAATCACTACAAAATGAACTGTGAAAATGTTGAAACTTGGCATGGTATCATCATTTCACCCGCCCTAGCATGTGCAAAAGAGTAGATAGGGTCACGGCAAAAACTGGACGCACTTCGTGTACAAACTGGACAATCTCTTTCGGAGTATGAGGGTTTCGGACCAGAACTCATCTGTTACATGGGCACTTCAATGTTTTTTGAACTTATTTGAACTCCGGACTTCTTGTGTGTTCAGTATGCAGCATTCAAAGCGACGTCATCAATTTCCAACATGTTCTGACATCATTTGTTGTTTTTCAGTCATTTACCGAATTGTTTAGAGAGCTAAATGACCGTGAAATTGAAAATCACTACAAAATGAACTGTGAAAATGTTGAAACTTGGCATGGTATCATCATTTCACCCGCATAGCATGTGCGAAAGAGTAGAGAGGGTCATGGAAAAAACTGGACGCACTTCGTGTACAAACAGGACAATCTCTTTTGGAGTATCAGGGTTTCGGACGAGAACTCATCTCTTACAGCGGCACTTCATTTTTTTAAACTTATTATAACTCCAGAATTTTTGTGCATTCAGTATGCACCATTCAAAGCCACGCCATCAACTTTCAACCATCAACTTGGCATGGTATATAAAAATAAATGAATAGAAGAAAATAAATAAAGCAGAAAAGAAAAAAAAGCAGAAAAGAAAAAATAACAGAAAAGAAAAAAACTATAGCAGAAAAGAAAAAAACTATATAGAAAACTACTCAGAAATAAATAAAAGAAAATAAATATAGCAGAAAAGAAAAAAAACTACTCAAAAATAAATAGAAGAAAAAATAAAGCAGAAAAGAAAAATATATAAAAAAATTGGGGCGCTGCCCTGTGGGCCTGCTAGACCACGGGCGTGCAATTTCAGGCCCAAAAGGCCTAGCAGACTCACAGGGCAGTGCGCCGTAGTTAGGCCCAGAAGCCTACTTTATAGAGGAGTTCGAAAGGGCAGCCGCGGCTGGGTTTACAAACCAGTGCGGCTGCCCTTCGCCCGGCGAGGTGGGACTAAACTTTGTGCACCACGGGTGGCAGTGCACAACCTTTAGTACCGGTTGGTGGCTCCAACCGGTACTAAAGGGTGGTCTTTAGTACCGGTTGGTGGCTCCAACCGGTACTAAAGGGTGCTCTTCCTGCCTCTTGGCCTGGCCAAAGTTGGCCTTTAGTACCGGTTGGTGGCTCCAACCGGTACTAAAGGCCCATCCTATATAAGAAAACACTTCAAAAAATTCAGTTTCTCATCTGCTTCTTCTCCTCTGTCCCGTCGCCCACCGCCCTCGTCGCTGCCCCCTTCGACGCCCCCGTCGCCACCCCTCGTCGACGCCCCCGTCGCCGCCCCGTCCCCGTCCCCGTCGTCGCCGCCCCGGCCGTCCCCGTCCCCGTCGCCGCGCCCCGCCCCATCGTCCCGTCGTCCCCGCCCGGCCCGTCCCCGTCCCCATTGTCGCCGACCCGTCCCCATCCCCGTCGCCGCCATCCCAGTCGTCACCATCCCCGTCGGCGTCGCCCATCGCTGTCCCCGTCGCCGCCCGTTACTGTCCCCATCGCCGCCCCCGTCGCCTCGCCTCTGTAGCGACCAGACCTCAAACAGTCTGATCTCTGTGCTCCGGTGTCATCCCTGGATCAGTAATGCTGACACCACACAGTACTCGGAGGATTTATAGCAGAGTAGCAATCACACACTTATTACATCGAGTGTCTCAAAAGAGAACTTATTACAATAAATATGGCTTAAGGCCATCTAGTGACGATAACAGCGGAAGGCTTGGAAGATAAGTGAGTCCATCAACTCCAACGGCATCACTGAGTATAGAACCACGACCTAAAAACTCCTTAATCGTCGTCTGAAAAGTCTGCAACATTAACGTTGCGCCCGAAAACGGGTCAGCACATGGAATATGCTGGCAAGGTAACACATAGAGAGTAATGGAATGCAACAGCTATACTATATGCATATTTGGCTGGTGGAAAGCTCTATGGTTACAGTTTTTGTGTAAAGCCAATTTTTCCCTACTTCAAAGGAATAAATTTAATTACTATCATGGTGGTTGTTAAACATTGAGAATGGTTGACAGCATCCTGAATCCCAATTAAAGTAACATCATTAAAACCCAACAAAATTAACTTTTAGAGTAACATGTTGAGATTCACATGATAATCCAGGTACTAGATACTCAAGATGTCCATAACCCGGGGACACGGCTAACCATGATTATTACACTCTGCAGAGGTTTGCGCACTTTTCCCCACAAGACTCGATCGCCTCCGTTGGTTTCTCGCACTACATGGTGTTTGAGAAGACGGATGACCGAGACATAGTCTTTCAGAAGCGCTAGCACCTTACGATCGGGTAGCCCGTACCACCTACATCCCCTACATCTGCTAGTCTACCACTGTAAGAGTTCGCACAACTTAGTCAACTATGCCAGAGCCCATAATGGCTTGTGGCTGCACACGGAAGTTTCTAGTATGAATAATCTCATGATCCCTTTGAGCCTGGCGGTCCAAAAGAAAACAGGCAATCGAACACCAGGTGCCTCAATCCACCCAGATGTGTGTTTAAGTTGCCACCTTAGATAAACCATTAATTAACAATCTCACATCTGTCATGGATATCACTCACCCAATCCACGTCTACTAGCATAGCATGGCATAATAAGCAAACGTAGAAGTAACTCCCAAAGGTTTGATAATAAAAGGTAATAGGTACTACCTCATCTACTTCCCATCCCACAATTTAATTAGATCCTAATCATGCAATGTGAGGATTGAACTAATGCAATAAAACTGGGTAGTAGAAAAGGTATGATCAAAGTGTTACTTGCCTTGCTGATGATCCGCGAAACCTAGATTCAAGTAACAGGCGGCGCACTCCGGGTATTCTATCGCAGACAAACAAACAAGCATACAATAAGTACTCATCTAATGCACAGGTAAAACTCAAATAGAAAATCTAACCAGAAAGTTCAACTTAAGAACCCTGTGCAAAAAGAATCAAATCGAACGAAGCAAAAGAAATCAAACGGCGAAAGAAAACAACTTCGTTCTAGTAATCTGGATCTAAGCAAATTTTACAGTAGCAAAAACTTGTTTAAGTTGATTATTCGGAAAGAGGGTTTCGAGACGAAACTCCAGGCGCTTGAATCGCCTGATTCCGATAAACGAGCGAAAAGTTATACTAAAACGAAAATCGGATCAGAAATCGCGATCAGAAAATAACCGCGGAAAAATCCGACGAAAAAGAAAAACGACGAACGGAATTTTTTTTTAAAACGCACGGATTTCGAGGGCGGCGAACCTCGGGCGACGCGCGGCTCCGGCCGGCGGCGGCGGCTGGGCACGGCTAGGGCTTAGGGTTTAGGGGCTGGGGCGGCTGGGCTTTCGGGCCCCGGGGCGGCGGCTTATAAAGGCCTCGGCCGGCGGTTTCCTGGCCGAGTACGGCCCATAGTCGGTTCCGCGTTTTTTTTAAATAATTCCACTCGGAAGAAAAATAAAAAGAAATACTAAACGACTCCAAAAATCACGAAATAAATTTTCCCTGGTTTCTAAAATCAAGCCCGATAAAGTGAACATTTATCTGGGCCCAAACTACAACTTTGAAAAACGCGCATTTTTCCTAAATTCAAATAAAAATACCGAAAAACTCCGAAATAAATCTTATTTGATTTTTTATTAAATCCTCAATATTTCTATATTTTGGGAAAGTCATTTTATTCCCTCTCTCATATTTTTGTAATAGAAATAATTGATGATAAAATAAATAAAATCAAATGATCCGTTTACATAATTTGAGAAAACTCAAATATGTAAATAACGAAATCCCCAACTCTCTCCGTGGGTCCTTGAGTTGCTTAGGATTTTCTAGGATCAAAACCAAAAGCAAATAAAATATGATATGCATGATGACCTAATGTATAACATTCCAAATTGAAAATTTGGGATGTTACAAACCTACCCCCCTTAAGATGAATCTCGCCCTCGAGATTCGGGTTGGCTAGAAAATAGGTGAGGGTGGTCTTTGAGCAAATCTTCCTCTCGCTCCCAGGTGGCTTCATCCTCCGTGTGGTGGCTCCACTGAACTTTGCAAAACTTGATAACCTTGCTACGAGTAACTCGGCTGGCAAACTCAAGAATCTTGACTGGTTTCTCCTCATAGGTCAAATTATTATCCAACTGAATTGCTTCTAATGGCACTGTGTCTCTCAAAGGGTATGTCAGCCATCTCCGCGTGACACTTCTTCAACTGAGAAACGTGAAACACATCATGCACTCCGGCCAATCCTTCTGGCAATTCCAACTTGTAGGCCACTTCTCCCATACGCTCCAAAACTCGATATGGTCCTACAAATCGTGGCGCTAACTTCCCCTTAACTCCAAAGCGCTTAATCCCTCGAAGTGGGGATACTCGAAGATAAGCTCTGTCTCCGACTTCGTAAACTGTCTCCTTGCGTTTAGAATCTGCGTAGCTCTTCTGCCTGGACTGGGCTACCTTGAGCCTATCGCGAATCAACTTCACCTTCTGTTCAGACTCCTTAATCAGATCTGGTCCAAACAACTGGCGGTCTCCAACTTCGTCCCATGACAACGGTGTCCTGCACCTCCTTCCGTACAAAGCTTCGAAAGGCCATCTTCAAACTGGTCTGATAGCTATTATTGTAAGAGAACTCTGCATATGGCAAATTATCGTCCCAACTAGATCCATAATCTAGCGCACAAGCTCTCAGCATATCCTCCAAAATCTGATTGACTCTCTCGGTCTGTCCATCTGTCTGCGGATGAAAAGCTGTACTAAATTCTAGCCTAGTACCCAAAGTCTCATGCAACTGCTTCCAGAACTTTGAGGTAAACTGGGTTCCTCTATCTGATACGATACTCCTCGGAACTCCATGCAAACATACGATCCTGGTCATGTATATCTTTGCCAACTTAGCACTGGTGTAAGTGGTCTTTACTGGGATGAAATGAGCTACCTTCGTCAATCGACTACAACCCAAATCGAGTCATAGCCTGAACGAGTCCTTGGTAATCCCGTGATAAAATCCATGCCTAGCTTATCCCACTTCCATTCGGGTATCGGCAATGGTTGCAACAATCCTGCTGGCTTCTGATGCTCTGCCTTTACTCTCTGACATACATCACAAACTGCTACATACTCCGCAATATCCTTCTTCATTCCGGTCCACCAAAAATTCCTTCAAATCCAAATACATCTTGGTATTTCCTGGGTGAATCGAATACGGTGAATCATGTGCCTCTTGCAAAATCAACTTCCTGATCTCCGGGTCATTTGGCACATAAACACGGTCCTCAAACCATAGGGTATCGTGCTCATCCTCACGAAATCCCTTTGCTTTTCCTTCGCTCATTCTCCTTTATAGCAGCAATCTCTTGTCAGATTTCTGAGCTTCTCTGATTCTTATCCATCAAAGTTGACTGAATCTCCAACTTGCTACATAGCCTCTCGGAACTATTTCCACACATAGTTCACGAAGATTTTCTGCTAACTCCTTGGGTATTTCTCCCATTATTAACGTATTGACATGGCTCTTGCGGCTTAATGCATCAGCTACTACATTAGCCTTCCCGGGATGATAATGCAATTTCATATCATAATCCTTGATAAGCTCCAACCATCTCCTTTGTCTGAGATTCAACTCCTTCTGTGTGAAAATGTACTTCAAACTCTTATGATCCGTGTACACCTCACAATGATTTCCAATGAGGAAATGTCTCCATGTCTTCAATGCATGCACTACGGCTGCTAACTCCAAATCATGCGTGGCATAATTCAATTCGTGAGGCTTCAGTTGTCGTGAAGCATACGAAACAACTCTCCCTTCCTGCATAAGCACTGCTCCAAGTCCTCGACGTGAAGCGTCGCAATACACCTCATAATCCTTGGTTTGATCTGGCAAAATCAACACTGGTGAGGTCACCAAACGTTTCTTCCACTCCTGGAAACTAACCTCATACTCATCAGTCCATTTGAACTTAGTATCCTTCTTCAACAACTCCGTCATAGGCTTTGCAATCTTTGAGAAATTCTTAATAAATCTCCGGTAGTATCCTGCGAGTCCCAGAAAACTCCGGATCTCTCCAACTGTTGTTGGGGCTTCCCACTTGGTCACGGTTTCAACTTTAGCGGGATCTACTGCTATACCTTCTCCAGAAATAACGTGTCCGAGAAATCCTACTTCCTTCAACCAAAACTCACATTTGCTGAACTGGCATATAATTGATGTTCTCTGAGCTTTCCAAGTACCAAACGCAAATGCTCCTTATGCTCCTCTTCATTCTTCGAATAAACCAGGATATCATCAATGAACACTACGATGAACTTATCCAAAAACTCCATAAACACTTTGTTCATCATGTTCATAAAATAGGCAGGTGCGTTAGTCAGTCCAAATGACATAACGGTATACTCATACAGTCCATATCTTGTGGTGAATGCTGTCTTAGGTATGTCCTGCTCTCGAATCTTCAACTGGTGGTATCCTGATCGCAAATCGATCTTGGAAAACACTTTAGCTCCTTGCAATCGATCAAACAGATCGTTGATCATTGGTAGTGGGTACTTGTTCTTGATCGTTACTTCGTTCAATCCTCGATAATCAACAACCATCCTTAACGATCCATCCTTCTTCTCCACTAGAAGTACTGGCGATCCCCAAGGCGAAGAACTTGGGCGAATATATCCCTTATCCAGTAACTCCTTAATCTGCTTCTTAATTTCCACCAAATCTTTTGCTGGCATCCTATATGGTCTCTTCGATATTGGCCCAGTGCCTGGCAAAAGCTCAATAAAAAACTCAAGGTCTCTATCCGGTGGCATGCCTGGCAACTCTTCGGGAAATACATCAGGAAAATCCTTTACCACTGGTACTTCCTCCTGCACAACTCCTGTTAGGCAATTTACTTGGGTCCTTTTTGGCACATGCCGGGATACATACTTGATCCTTCTCCCTTCTGGTGTGGTAAGCAAAATTGACTTACTAGCATACTCAATATTCCCTTTATACTTTGATAACCAATCCATGCCTAATATCACATCCAATCCTTGAGATTCCAATACTATTAGGTCTGAGGGAAAAACATAGTTACCAATCCTTAATGGTAACCAATCACACCATAGACTAGCCACATATTCTGCTCCGGGCGAGGTTACTAACATGGGTGACCTAAAGGCTTGGGTTGGTAGGTTATACTTATCCCCAAATCCCCTTGAGATGTATGAATGCGATGCACCAGTATCAAAAAGAACGAGTGCAGTAAATGACTTAACCAAAAACTTACCTATTACTGCATCGGGCTGAGCTTCAACCTCCTCCACATTAACGTGGTTCACCTGTCCCCTATTGAAAGGGTTCGGCTTCTTCCCAGAACTTCCATTGCCATTTTGGCCTTCAGGAAATTCATTGGCATAGTGTCCGGTCTTGGAACACTTGAAACAGGTGACTTGGCTTAGGTCCTTCTTGGCTGGGGTTGATGGGGTGTTGCGGTTCTGTCCATTACTTCCTCCATTTCCATTACCATTTTTGGTGCCATTGTGATTGTGCGAGCTACCTACTCCATGGGTATGCTGAAAATGTCCTCCCGGTCTAGGGGTAAAACGTGGCTTCTGCTGAGCTCCTGAATTATGCTTTCCGTGTCCATACTTCCTCTTGCGGTTCTCAATTTGCTGTTGCTTCCCTTCAGTCATAAGAGCACGATCTACCAACTCCTGGTAGTTGTTGAAGGTGGCTACCATCAACTGCATACTCAACTCATCATTCAGTCCTTCCAGGAATTTCTCCTGCTTAGCTGCATCCGTAGCAACGTCATCTGGGGCATAACGTGCTAGCTTACTAAACTCCTCCAAATACTGGCCAACTGTCCGTCCTCCTTGGCGCAAGTTACGAAACTCACGCTTCTTCATGGCCATTGCTCCTGCTGAAACATGGGCAGTACGAAAAGCCTGCTGAAACTGGTCCCATTGTGACAGTGTCGACTGGGAAAGTGGCTGTGAAATTCTCCCACCAAGATGTTGCGGGTCCTTCTAACTGATGTGCGGCAAACTTCACCTTCTCCGCATCTGTGCATCCTGCTGTGGTTAACTCCCTAGCTATCTTGCGAAGCCAATCATCTGCTACTATCGACTCGGTGCTACTGGAAAACACCGGCGGATTCAGCCTAAGAAAACGGGCTAAGTGGTCAACAGGTGGTGGTGGTGGGTTGTTGTTGTTATTCCCCTGATTCTGATTCTGAACTAGCAACTGCATCAAGGTGTTCTGCTGCTGGATCAACTGGGTGAGCTCCGGCGGAAAGGCAAATCCGGGGTCACGTCTCGGAGGCATCTGAGGGTTTAGAAAAGATGAGGTATAAGAATAGAGGGGGTCTAAAGAGAAAACACTGCCCATATGCACATGAGGCAAAAGCAAACAATTCACTTCAATCAATCAAACAAGGGCATACAATCGATCTAGCTATCGCAAAGGTGCTCGGACTACTATATTTACATGGTGGACTACTACTACTGATGAGGTGGTCTACCACTACTGATGAGGTGGTCTACTAGAAATATTCTACGGTTGTAGACTCCATGATATCTGCTCCTGCTTCATCAACATAATCATCATCGCTACTATCTTGTTCCGAGTCGGTGCCGTCAATGATGATGTAGTCTTCCAGGCTAATCTCCTTGGGTTCTTCGTCTTCATCTACTGGGGTCGGGCCTCCCATGAATATTCCAATCTTATTGATCAGATCGTCATTCTTCTCCACCAATACTTCAATTTCTTCTTCATAATCTTCACGTGTAGCCTTGAGTTCTTCCTCCAGTTCCTTGATTCTAGTCTTAGCCTTCTTCAGATCTATCATGTCGGCGCACATCTGATTCTCCAGTCGTCGAATGTGCTGGTTTAACTCCAGGATAAAAGCTGCAATTGATCTATCCTTCCTGGTGCTGATCATCTCCCAGTGTTCATCTCGGCGCCCACAAATCTGGTAGATAGTATCCTTGAGATCCTTGCGGTAGACTTCTCCAATGCGTCCTATGGCGATGTGAGCTGCCATACTCTTTCCTAGACTCCAAGTTGGTGCATCAAAAGAAAACTCTATGGGCTCAGGGACTGGCATGAACGTCCTTCCTGGAACTTGAACTTGAATCATCCAGCGTTCTTCTTCAGGTAAAGTGGCGTTGTAGGTTCCCGTGAAGCTTGGTACTCCTATGATCAGGTATCTAGTGACTTCCTTCAAGTGGCGTCCAAAGGGTGTATCTTCATCTGGTTGTGTGAACTTATTCCTTGCATCCGCCATCCTAAAGAGTAGAAAAGATGAGAGGTCAGAAGAGAAGAGAGTGAGTAGTGATCTAAGTCTTTAGCTTAGTGGTCGTGTCCTACAGTCAGCGTGTGCTCTGATACCATCTCTGTAGCGACCAGACCTCAAACAGTCTGATCTCTGTGCTCCGGTGTCATCCCTGGATCAGTAATGCTAACACCACACAGTACTCGGAGGATTTATAGCAGAGTAGCAATCACACACTTATTACATCGAGTGTCTCAAAAGAGAACTTATTACAATAAATATGGCTTAAGGCCATCTAGTGACGATAACAGCGGAAGGCTTGGAAGATAAGTGAGTCCATCAACTCCAACGACATCACTGAGTATAGAACCACGACCTAAAAACTCCTTAATCGTCGTCTGAAAAGTCTGCAACATTAACGTTGCAGCCAGAAAACGGGTCAGCACATGGAATATGCTGGCAAGGTCGGGGACACGGCTAACCATGATTAGTTTATTACACTCTGCAGAGGTTTGCGCACTTTTCCCCACAAGACTCGATCGTCCTCGTTTGGTTCTCGCACTACATGGTGTTTGAGAAACGGATGACCGAGACATAGTCTTTCAGAAGCGCTAGCACCTTACGATCGGGTAGACCGTACCACCTACATCCCCTACATCTGCTAGTCTACCAGTGTAAGAGTTCGCACAACTTAGTCAACTATGCTAGAGCCCATAATAGCTTGTGGCTGCACACGGAAGTTTCTAGCATGAATAATCTCATGATCCCTTTGAGCCTGGGTGGCGGTCCAAAAGAAAACAGGCAATCCTGGAATACCCAGGTGCCTCAATCCACCCAGATGTGGTTTAAGTTGCCACCTTAGATAAACCATTAATTAACAATCTCACATCTGTCATGGATTTCACTCACCCAATCCACGTCTACTAGCATAGCATGGCATAATAAGCAAACGTAGAAGTAACTCCCCAAAGGTTTGATAATAAACAGGTAATAGGTACTACCTCATCTACTTCCCATCCCACAATTTAATTAGATCCTAATCATGCAATGTGTGAGGATTGATCTAATGCAATAAAACTGGGTTAGTAGAAAAAGGTATGATCAAAGTGTTACTTGCCTTGCTGATGATCCGCGAAACCTAGAGATTCAAGTAACAGGCGGCGCACTCCGGGTATTCTATCGCAGACAAACAAACAAGCATACAATAAGTACTCATCTAATGCACAGGTAAAACTCAAATAGAAGATCTAACCAGAAAGTTCAACTTAAGAACCCTGGTTGGCAAAAAGAATCAAATCGAACGAAGCAAAAGAAATCAAACGGCGAAAGAAAACAACTTCGTTCTAGTAATCTGGATCTAGGCAAATTTTACAGTAGCAAAAACTTGTTTAAGTTGATTATTCGGAAAGAGGGTTTCGAGACGAAACTCCAGGCGCTTGAATCGCCTGATTCCGATAAAGACGCGAAAAGTTATACTAAAACGAAAAAATCGCATCAGAAAATCGCGGAAAATCACGAAAAAGAAAATCGGGCTTCGGATTTTAGAAACCCGAAAATTTATTTCGTGATTTTTGGAGTCCGTTTAGTATTTCTTTTTATTTTTCTTCCGAGCGGAATTTTAAAAAAAAACGGAACCGACTTTGGGCCGTACTCGGCCAGGACACCGCCGGCCAAGGCTATATAAGCCGCCGCCCCGGGGCCCGAAAGCCCAGCCGCCAGCCGCCCCTGCCCTAACCCTAGCCGCCGCCCCCCCGCCGCCGCCGCCCCGCCGCCGACTCGCCGGAGTGCGCGCCGCCCGAGGTTCGCCGCCGCCTCGTTTTCCGTGCTGTTTTAAAAAAAATCTGTTCGTCGTTTTTCTTTTTTTCGTCGGATTTTTCGCGGTTATTTTCTGACGCGATTTCTAGTCGCGCGGCTCCGGCGGCGGCGGCGGCGGGACAGGGGCTAGGCGGGTTAGTTAGGTGGGCGGCGGCTGGGCTTTCGGGCCCCGGGGCGGCGGCTTTATATAGCCTCCGGCGGTGTCCTAGGCCGAGTACGGCCCAGTCGGTTCCGCGTTTTTTTTTAAAATTCCGCTCGGAAGAAAAATAAAAAGAAATACTAAACGACTCCAAAAATCACGAAATAAATTTTGCCGGGTTTCTAAAATCAAGCCCGATAAAGTGAACATTTATCTGGGCCCAAACTACAACTTTGAAAAACGCGCATTTTTCCTAAATTCAAATAAAAATACCGAAAAACTCCGAAATAAAACTTATTTGATTTTTTTATTAAATCCTCAATATTTCTATATTTTGGGAAAGTCATTTTATTCCCTCTCTCATATTTTTGTAATAGAAATAATTGATGATAAAATAAATAAAATCAAATGATCCTGTTTACATAATTTGAGAAAACTCAAATATGTAAATAACGAAATCCCCAACTCTCTCCGTGGGTCCTTGAGTTGCTTAGGATTTTCTAGGATCAAAACCAAAAGCAAAATAAAATATGATATGCATGATGACCTAATGTATAACATTCCAAATTGAAAATTTGGGATGTTACATTAGTTGAATTAATAGAACTAGTTATTTTTAGTAAGAAAATTTAGGTACATGAGATTTGATGATCTAATCAAAATATTACTATATAGAACTACCTACTTTATTTTAGTAAGAAATTAATAGAACTAGTTTATTTTTAGTAAATGCTTAGTTGAATTAATAGAACTACTTTATTTACTTGAATTAATAGAACTAGTAAGTGTTTAATGTTTCACCTATATATGAACATATGTTAGATATTAATGTCAAATGTTAGATGAATTAGATATAAATTATATGTTAGATATATATTTAATTGAGTTATATGAGATTTGATTATCCAATTTACATTTTATTATATAGAACTAGCTACCTTATTTTTAGTAAGAAAATTAATAGAACTAGTTTAGTTGAATTAGTTGAATTAATTAGTTGAACTAGTTAGTTGAATTAGTTGAGCTACTTTATTTAGGTATATTTTTCGTAAGTGCTTAGTTGAATTAGTTGAATAATTAGTTGAACTAGTTGAATTAACAGAATTAGTTGAATTAATAGAACTAATAAGTGTTTAATGTTTCACCTATGAACATAGGAATGTCGTTTGACGACAAACACGATTTCATTATGTGCGAATACTGCGAAGACCAGCGCGGCCTATGCGGCCCAAATTTTCTAGTTGATTATAGACGCTTCAGCATCAAGCTGGATGAGAACTTCGATGTGGATACAGTAAGTCACAACGACAAGTCTTTTTTCGTAATTAAGCATGACTTATGCTTCATTTGCTTCAACTTTTAATTTTAATTTTTCACTATTCTACTAGTGTATCCCCTGCCATGCAAGAATTTTGTCTTGGATAAGATAGGTTTCAGTCCGAACGAAACTATGGAGGTAAAAAGAGTTTACTTGAAGACCGAGCATGGTTATACCTTCAACGTCAAATTATACAATGCAGACACATACACCTATTTTGAATGCAAAACTTGACAAGCACTATGCAAGGCTTATGCATTTGAGCCTGATATGGTTATCACCTTTGATATTCGTCCGAAAGATGATATTGAAGGTAATAGAGACATCTGGGTCGTTGTGCAGACGCCTCCAGTTCTACCACTATGTGAGTTTCTCAACCATATTTATGTCTTCGATATGAGATTATTTGAACTAGTCGAATAATTAATAGATCTCAATTTATATTGACAGCTTATTTCCAATCAAGCAAACATGTCCGGCGCTTGGTAGACAGGACCGTCCACTGTCCCGAGGCTGAACTAAACTGTGAGGAGACAAGTCATTATGTTTCATGGCTTGAGGATCTTGATGCTGTCAAGACAAAAAAATTTCCTGCACTTAGAAATGTTAGTACTCAAAACGTGCGACCAATAGTGTTCGTACTGAACTACGATCACATATATTTAGGAAAGATGGTAAGATTTCTACTATTTCTCCTCAGTGCATCTTTTGCATACATTATTTTTTTAAGCTAAACTTCATTGCTAAGTATGTTACTATACGATGTTCTTCAACAGGGACTCCCGATGAATGTTGTGCCTGATTGGATCGAGACTAAAGGTACCATGAATATTGTTAGCTTATGGCCAAGATATCCTACAATGCACTTTAGTGCATTCAGGATTTCTAATAGCGAGGAATGCTTAATAGTAAAAGACTGGAGCAAAATTGTGAACAATCACAGAGAAGTACTAGGGGGCAGCAATCAGAAGCGCAACCCATGATTAGGAGACAGGTTCATCTGCATGCTCCAATATTATGAATCGGGAAATCTATACATGTTCTATGCTATTTTACCCGAGAGAGAGCAGCAGGAGTGATTAATTAGCTAGTTCATGCTCTTAGTACTTGTCCTCTCATGTCTGTGTTCTTCGTCCTGAACTTAATCTCAAAGAGTGATTTGCTTTTGTGGTGTTATGAACGCTTGTAATATCATTAACATGTTGAACTCGATGATATCTTTGCTTCTGGTACAAGTGAATGTTTCTTCTTTAAGCTAGTGTTGGTGGTGATTAGATAGCGGTAATGACTATATGATGATTAAGTAGTGGTAATGAGACGACTATTATATGATGATTTTTAGCTAGCATGAAAACTGTTGTTGGTGATGATATATATGATGCAAGAGTTTATATATTAATATGATGATGAGTTATTATATAATTTATGAAAGAAACCGTAGATTAGTTTCAACTGGATGGATTCTAGCTAAGTGATCAAGTATATGCCATATCCATATTACCTCGATCACTTAATTAGGTGATCAAGTATATATAACATGGATATGACATATACTTGATGACTTAGCACGATCCAGTCAAACTAATCTGCGGTACATTCACCTAATGATTTAACAACTCATTATAATGTAAAACAATCACTAAATTAAATTGAAAACACAAAATTAAACTTAAAAAATTAAAACCAAAACACACCCAAACATTTAGTACCGGTTGGTGTTACCAACCGGTACTAATGTCCTACGCGCCCACGGAGCTGGCTTGTGCCACGTGGTTGACCTTTAGCATCGGTTCATGCTGAACCAGTACTAAAGGGGGGCCTTTGGTGCCCACACTTTAGTGACGGTTACCGAACCGGCACTAAAGGGCCTTACGAACCGGTGCTATTGTCCGGTTCTGCACTAGTGAATATATCTCACAATGGCTATGGAAATGCCATCATAGGTAGGTATGATGCCTGTTTTGAGGAAGATATAAGGAGGCTTATGTGTGATAACGTATATCATATCACAGGGTTTGGATGCACCAGCGAAGTTTGCACCGACCCTCGAGGTGAGAAAGGGCAATGAACGGTACCGAAGAGGGTAGCAAGTTGCGGAAAGGTAAGAGTGTGTATAATCCATTGACCCACATTAGTCAAAGAATTCACATACTTATTGTGAAAGTTTATTAGCTCTCGAAGCAAAGTACTACTTGCATGCCCCTTGGTGGATAGTTTGGTAGGAAAAGACCATCGCTCATCCACGACAGCCACTCATAAGGTAGACACTTAATAATAAATCATGATCCAACTTCATCGCATAACTAGAGACTATGCGTGCATGCTTCAGGAATCACAAACCTTAACATCAATATTCTTACTAAACAACAATCATTCACTAGTACTGATACGTCTCCAACGTATCTATAATTTTTGATTGCTCCATGCTATATTATCTACTGTTTTGAATGTTTAAGCTTTATTATACACTTTTATATCATTTTTGGGACTAACCTATTAACCCAGAGCCCAGTGTCAGTTTCTGTTTTTACCCTGTTTTAGGGTTTCGAAGAAAAGGAGAATCAAATGGAGTCCAATTGACCTGAAACTTCACGAAACTCATTTTTGGAAGGAAAGAAGCCCAGAAGACTTGGAGTGCATGTCGGGGGATCTGCGAGGAGGTCACGAGGCAGGGGGGCACACCCACCCCCCTAGGCGCGCCCTCCACCCTTGTGAGCCCCTCGTGGCCCCCTGACGTACTTCTTCCACCTATATATCTCCATATACCCGAAAAACATCCGTGAGCACAATAGATCGGGAGTTCCGCCGCCAGAAGCCTCCGTAGCCACCGAAAGCCAATCTAGACTCGTTTCGGCACCCTGCCGGAGGGGGCAATCCTTCTCCGGTGGTCATCTTCATCATCCCGGTGCTCTCCATGACGAGGAGGGAGTAGTTCTCCCTCGGGGCTAAGGGTATGTACCAGTAGGTATGTGTTTGATATCTCTCTCTCTCTCGTGTTCCTGAGATGATACGATCTTGATGTATTACGAGCTTTGCTATTATATTTGGATCCTATGATGTTTCTTCCCCCCTCTACTCTGTTGTAATGCATTGAGTTTCCCCTTTGAAGTAATCTTATCGGATTGAGTCTTTATAGATTTGAGAACACTTGATGTATTTCTTGTCATGCGTATCTATGGTGACGATGGGATATCACATGATTCACTTGATGTATGTTTTGGTGATCAACTTGCGGGTTCCGCCCATGAACCTATGCATAGGGGTTGGCACACGTTCTCGTCGTGATTCTCCGGTAGAACTTTGGGGCACTCTTTGAGGTCCTATGTGTTGGTTGAATAGATTAATCTGAGATGGTGTGATGGATATCATATAATCATACCCACGGATACTTGAGGTGACATTGGAGTATCTAGGTGACATTAGGGTTTTGGTTGATTTGTGTCTTAAGGTGTTATTCTAGTACGAACTCTAGGGCTGTTTGTGACACTTATAGGAATAGCCCAACGGATTGATTGGAAAGAATAACTTTGAGGTGGTTTCGTACCCTACCATAATCTCTTCGTTCGTTCTCCGCTATTAATGACTTTGGAGTGACTCTTCGTTGCATGTTGAGGGATATTTATGTGATCCAATTATGTTAATATTGTTGAGGGAACTTACACTAGTGAAAGTATGAACCCTAGGCCTTATTTCCTATCATTGCAATTCCGTTTGTGCTCACTTTTATCATTAGTTACCTTGATGTTTTTATAATTTCAGATTACAAATACCTTTATCTACCATCCATATTGCACTTGTATCACCATCCCTTCGCCGAACTAGTGCACCTATACAATTTACCATTGTATTGGGTGTGTTGGGGACACAAGAGACTCTTTGTTATTTGGTTGCAGGGTTGCTTGAGAGAGACCATATTCATCCTACGCCTCCTACAGATTGATAAACCTTAGGTCATCCACTTGAGGGAAATTTGCTACTGTCCTACAAACCTCTGCACTTGCAGGCCCAACAAAGTCTATAAGAAGAAGGTTGTGTAGTAGACATCAAGCTTTTTTCTGGCGCCGTTGCTGGGGAGGTGAGTGCTTGAAGGTATATCTTTAGATCTTGCAATCGAGTCTTTTAATTTCTTGCTTTATCACTAGTTTAGTTTATAAAAGAAAACTATAAAAAATGGAATTGAGTTTGTCTCATACGCTTCATCTTTTAAATATCTTTCGTGAGTATGATGGAAAGGAAAATTGTGCTCAAGTGCTAGAAGAAGAATGCATTAGAATTTTGGCACTAAATATTTGAATGATGAGCATGATTGCAATGTTTTTAGTATGAATTCCTTGAATATCCATGATGCTAATGATATGCAAAGCCACAAGCTTGGGGAAGCTATGTTTGGTGAAGATGATATTTTTTGTCCCCCAAGTTTTGATGAGCAAATTTATTATGATGAAAGCATGCCTCCTATCTATGATGATTATTGTGATGATGCGTATGCTTTAAATAATAATGATAACCATGAAACTTGTCATCTTGATCTTAATTTTCAATCACATGATAGTTATTTTGTTGAGTTTGCTCCCACTATTATCCATGAGAAGATTTTTGCTTGTGTGGAGAGTAATAAAATTTCTATGCTTATAGATCATGAAAATAATGCTTTAGGTGCTGGTTATATTGTTGAATTAATTCATGATTCTACTGAAAATTATTATGAGGGAGGAATATATGCTTGTAGGAATTGCAATAATACCAAGTTTCCTCCCTATGTGCTTAAAGTTTTGAAGTTATACTTGTTTTACCTTCCTATGCAAGTTGATTCTTGTTCCCATAAGTTGTTTGCTCACAAAATCCCTATGCATAGGAAGTATGTTAGACTTAAATGTGCTAGTCATATTCTTCATGATACTCTCCTTATGTTTCAATTCTTATCTTTCATGTGAGCAACATTGAAATCATCATGCCTAGCTAAGGGCGTTAAACGATAGCGCTTGTTGGGAGGCAACCCAACTTCATTTTTGTTCCTGTTTATTAATAAATAATTCATCTAGCCTCTGTTTAGATGTGGTTTTATGCTTTTAATTAGTGTTTGTGCCAAGTAGAACCTTTGGGAAGACTTTGGGAAAGTCTTGTTGATCATGCTGTAAAAAACAGAAACTTTAGCGCTCACGAGAATTGCTGCCATTTTTATTTGGAGAGTGATATTTAGTTAATTCTTTTTTAAGATGATTAATAGATAAATTCCTCAGGTCCAGCAATTTATTTTAGAATTTTATGAGTTCCATAAGTATACGTTTGATCCAGATTACTACAGACTGTTCTGTTTTTGACAGATTCTGTTTTTCATGTGTTGTTTACTTATTTTGATGAATCTATGGCTAGTAAAATAGTTTATTAATCATAGAGAAGTTGTAATAAAGTAGGTTTAACACCAATATAAATAAAGAGTGAGTTCATTACAGTACCTTGAAGTGGTGTTTTGTTTTCTTTCGCTAACGGAGCTTACGAGTTTTCTGTTAAGTTTTGTGTTGTGAAGTATTCAAGTTTTGGGTAAGGATTCGATGGACTATGGAATAAGGAGTGGCAAGAGCCTAATATTGGGGATGCCCAAGGCACCCCAAGGTAATATTCAAGGATAGACAAGAGCCTAAGCTTGGGGATGCCCCGGAAGGCATCCCCTCCTTTGTCTTCGTTCATCGGTAACTTTACTTGGAGCTATATTTTTATTCGCCACATGATATGTGTTTTGCTTGGAGCGTCAATTTATTTTGTTAGTATTTGCTTGATGTTATTTAGAACATTGCTTTGCATCTTTTATTTGAATAAAAGTGGCATTGATAGCCTTTACTATGCCTATGTTACAAGTATACATGTTGCTGTTTGAAAACAGAAAGTTTACCACTGTTGCAATAATTCCCTAGAAAAGTCAGAATGTGATAAAATGTTGAAACCTTTTTCATATTAAGCTCTGATAAATTTACTACAGTAGGAATTTTCTTTCATAATTTTTGGAGCTAGGGAAGTATGGATGTTGCTGCATTCTTTACAGACTATCCTGTTTAGGCAGATTGCTGTTATGTTTGCATTGTTTGCATATGATTGCTTCTTTAAATGATTCTATTTGAGGATAGGACTATTAAATATGCAAAGGCATTTAGTATGCAATGTTTAATAATAATTTTAGTGATTTTCTACAATAGAGTATGATAAGGTTTTTGCAACGGTTTATACTAACTTATCTCATGAGTCCTTGTTGAGTTTTGTGTGGATGAAGCTTTTGAGATTTAGGGAGACCTTGATATGAGAGGAATTAAGGAGACACAAAAGCTCAAGCTTGGGGATCCCAAAGGCACCCCAAGATAATATTTCAAGAAGTCTCAAGCATATAAGCTTGGGGATGCCCCGGTTGGCATCCCACCTTTCTTCTTCAACAATTATCGGTTAGTTTCGGTTGATCCTAAGTTTTTGCTTCTTCACATGATGTTTGCCATTCTTAAAATGTAATTTTATTTTTCTTTGTTTGCTGTTTGAATAGAATACCAAGATCTGAAATTATTAAATGTTAGAGAGTCTCCACATAGTTGCATAATTATTCAACTACTCATTGATCTTCACTTATATCTTTCAGAGTAGTTTGTCATTTGCTCTAGTGCTTCACTTATATCTTTTAGAGCATGGTGGTAGTTTTATTTTGAAGAAATAGATGAACTCTCATGCTTCACTTAGATTATTTTGAGAGTCTTAAATAGCATGGTAATTTTCTTAAAATCCTAATATGCTAGGTATTCAAGAATAAGAAAATTCTCTTAAAGAGTATTGAATACTAAGAGAAGTTTGATACTTGATAATTGTTTTGAGATATGGAGATGGTGATATTAGAGTCATGCTAGTTGAGTAGTTGTGAATTTGAGGAATACTTGTGTTGAAGTTTGCAAGTCCCGTAGCATGCACGTATGGTAAACGTTGTGTAACAAATTTGAAACATGAGGTGTTATTTGATTGTCCTCCTTATGAGTGGCGGTCGGGGACGAGCGATGGTCTTTACCTACCAATCTATCCCCCTAGGAGCATGCGCGTAGTGCCGAGGTTTTTGATGACTTGTAGATTTTTGCAATAAGTATGTGAGTTCTTTATGACTAATGTTGAGTCCATGGATTATACGCACTCTCACCCTTCCATCCTTGCTAGCCTCTTCGGTACCGTGCATTGCCCTTTCTCACATTGAGAGTTGGCGCAAACTTCGCCGGTGCATCCAAACCCCGTGATATGATACGCTCTTTCACACATAAACCTCCTTATATCTTCCTCAAAACAGCCACCATACCTACCTATTATGGCATTTCCATAGCCATTCCGAGATATATTGCCATGCAACTTTCCATCATTCCGTCCATCATGACACATTCATCATTGTCATATTGCTTAGCATGATCATGTAGTTGACATAGTATTTGTGGCAAAGCCACTGTTCATAATTCTTTCATACATGTCACTCTTGGTTCATTGCATATCCTGGTACACCGCCGGAGGCATTCATATAGAGTCATCTTTGTTCTAGTATCAAGTTGTAATCATTGAGTTGTAAATAAATAGAAGTGTGATTATCATCATTATTAGAGCATTGTCCCAAGTGAGGAATAAAAAAGGGGAGAGAAAGGCCATAAAAAATAGAAGGCCCAAAAAATGAGAGAAAAAGAGAGAAGGGACAATGTTACTATCCTTTTACCACACTTGTGCTTCAAAGTAGCACCATGATCTTCATAGTAGAGAGTCTCTCATGTTATCACTTTCATATACTAGTGGGAATTTTTCATTATAGAACTTGGGTTGTATATTCCAACAATGGGCCTCCTCAAGTGCCCTAGGTCTTCGTGAGCAAGCAAGTTGGATGCACACCCAGTAGTTTCTTTTGTTGAGCTTTCATACATTTATAGCTCTAGTGCATCCGTTGCATATCAATCCCTACTCCTTGCATTAGCATCAATCGATGGGCATCTCCATAGACCATTGATTAGCCTCATTGATGTGAGACTTTCTCCTTTTTGTCTTCTCCACATAACCCCCTCATTATTATATTCCACCCATAGTGCTATATCCATGGCTCGCGCTCATGTATTGCGTGAAAGTTTATGAGTTTGAGATTACTAAAGTATGAAACAATTTCTTGGCTTGTCATCGGGGTTGTGCATGATGAGAGCATTCTTGTGTGAAGAAAATGAAACATGACTAAACTATATGATTTTGTAGGGATGAACTTTCTTTGACCATGTTATTTTGAGAAGACATAATTGTTTAGTTAGTATGCTTGAAGTATTATCATTTTTATGTCAATATGAACTTTTGTCTTGAATCTTTCGGATCTGAATATTCATACCACAACTAAGAAGAATCACATTGAAATTATGCCAAGTAGCATTCCGCATCAAAAATTCTGTTTTTATCATTTACCTACTCGACGACGAGCAGGAATTAAGCTTGGGGATGCTAATACGTCTCCAACGTATCTATAATTTTTGATTGCTCCATGCTATATTATCTACTGTTTTGAATGTTTATGGGCTTTATTATACACTTTTATATCATTTTTGGGACTAAACTATTAACCCAGAGCCCAGTGCCAGTTTCTGTTTTTACCCTGTTTTAGGGTTTCTAAGAAAAGGAAAATCAAACGGAGTCCAATTGACCTGAAACTTCACGGAACTCATTTTTGGAAGGAAAGAAGCCCAGAAGACTTGGAGTGCATGTCGGGGGATCTGCGAGGAGGTCATGAGGCAGGGGGCGCGCCCTCCACCCTCGTGGCCCCCCTGACGTACTTCTTCCACCTATATATCTCCATATACCCTAAAAACATCCGCGAGCACAATAGATCGGGAGTTCCGCCAGAAGTCTCCGTAGCCACCGAAAGCCAATCTAGACCCGTTCTAGCACCCTGCCGGAGGGGGCAATCCTTCTCCGGTGGTCATCTTCATCATCCCGGTGCTCTCCATAACGAGGAGGGAGTTGTTCTCCCTCGGGGCTGAGGGTATGTACCAGTAGCTATGTGTGTGATCTCTCTCTCTCTCGTGTTCTTGAGATGATACGATCTTGATGTATCGCGAGCTTTGCTATTATATTTGGATCCTATGATGTTTCTTCCCCCCTCTACTCTCTTGTAATGAATTGAGTTTCCCCTTTGAAGTAATCTTATCGAATTGAGTCTTTATAGATTTGAGAACACTTGATGTATGTCTTGCTGTGCGTATCTGTGGTGACGATGGGATATCACGTGATTCACTTGATGTATGTTTTGGTGATCAACTTGCGGGTTCCGCCCATGAACCTATGCATAGGGCTTGGCACACGTTCTCGTCGGGATTCTCTGGTAGAACTTTGGGGCACTCTTTGATGTCCTATCTGTTGGTTGAATAGATGTATCTGAGATTGTGTGATGCATATCGTATAATCATACCCACGGATACTTGAGGTGACATTGGAGTATCTAGGTGACATTAAGGTTTTGGTTGATTTGTGTCTTAAGGTGTTATTCTAGTACGAACTCTAGGACTGTTTGTGACACTTATAGGAATAGCCCAACGGATTGGTTGGAAAGAATAACTTTGAGGTGGTTTCGTACCCTACCATAATCTCTTCGTTCGTTCTCCGCTATTAGTGACTTTGGAGCGACTCTTTGTTGCATGTTGAGGGATAGTTATGTGATCCAATTATGTTAGTATTGTTGAGGGAACTTACACTAGTGAAAGTATGAACCCTAGGCCTTATTTCCTATCATTGCAATACCGTTTGTGCTCACTTTTATCATTAGTTACCTTGCTGTTTTTATAATTTCAGATTACAAATACCTTTATCTACCATCCATATTGCACTTGTATCACCATCTCTTCGCCGAACTAGTGCACCTATACGATTTACCATTGTATTGGGTGTGTTGGGGACACAAGAGACTCTTTGTTATTTGGTTGCAGGGTTGCTTGAGAGAGACCATTTTCATCCTACGCCTCCTACGGATTGATAAACCTTAGGTCATCCAGTTGAGGGAAATTTGCTACTGTCCTACAAACCTCTGCACTTGGAGGCCCAACAAAGTATACAAGAAGAACATTGTGTAGTAGACATCAAGTACCCCCACATATTACCATCTTAATATCGCAAAACTATTATAAGGAATCAAACATATCATATTCAGTGATCTACATAAAAGTTTTTATTATATCCCTTTTGAATACCTATCCTTTATGAACTAATCTTATAACCCATGCAAATTTCCTCGACTCTCAAAAATATTTAAGTGAAGCATGAGAATGCAACTATTTCTATAAAATATAACCACTGTCGTGCTCTAAAAAAATATGAGTGAAGCACTAGAGCAACTGCCTAGATCAAAAGATATAAGTGAAGCACGTAGAGTATTCTAAAAGTTCATGAATAAATGTGTATGTCTCTCAAAAGGTGTATCCAATAAACAATGATTGTGGCAAACTAAAAAGCAAAAAAGTAAGGAAAATAATATAAGATGCTCCAAGCAAAACTCATATCATGTGATGAATTAAAATATAGCTCCAAGTAACACAACGATAGATTGTAGAAGAAAGAGGGGATGCCTTCCGGGGCATCCCCTATTGCGGAACGTAGTACAAAACAAAACAAAAATCGCCCTATGATCACCCATGAACAATATGAAGATGCATAATGGGTTGTGATCAACGATCGTTACTGACTCCAGGAGTGCAGCGGAAGTAGACGAGTCGGTGTAGATCGTACTTGAAGTCCCTCGAATGTTGATGACGATCCCCCGAACCACCCACGAACGATTCCTCGAATGGAAGACTGAAAGCACGACCTCTCTACTTGGTTGCAAGCGTACGGTCTTCACGATTCGGCAATGCTTCACTGTCCAGAGCTAATCGTCGCCAGAGAATCAGAGGGAGGAGATTGGAACCACACGAGGCTTCTAATTATGAGGATTAGAAGTGGCTAGGGTTCACTCTAATTAGTAAACTAAGACCAACTAGAATGTGCACTAGATCAACTAGAGGAGGCTCCAAAACTTGTGTTGTTCAATTGGGTACCAAACCTCCACTATATATGGGTTAGAGGGGAGAGGGAGGGCTGCGACCAAGGAGGGAACCCCTCCTTGGGGCATCCCACAAAGGGAAGGAGGATTGGACTCCTCCCCTTGTCCAATTCGCCACCCCCACCCACAAGGAAAGGGAGGCGCCTTCCCACTTGGGCCCTTGTGGCCCAAGTTGCCTTCCACCTCTTGGCCACTTTAGGCCCATTGATATTTAATTATATATATATGTTCTAAACAGTTTCAAAGCATTATATATATAATTTAACATCCCTGTAAACATTTTCCACTTATATATAGTAATCGTTAATACCCGGTATTACCGAAACCCTTCTGGTGACCCTGAAACGCTTTCGGAACCTCTCAGAACTATTCCGGATATTGACGAAACAGTTCCACAAATATATTCTTATCACTCACATCATAATTTGTGTGAAACAGGCTTTGTATATATATATATATATATACTGAATCACAGGTAGAACCTCTGATTCCTTAGACTGAGTTATGGAACCACTATTAAGAATAATATTCCAATGATGCAATCATTTAGAAACCATACCAAACTCATGAATGAACTTTCGATTCACCACCCTTCATGTTTTGCTTCTAAAGCAATAATATACTTAGCCTTCTGTTATAGAATTCACCATAGTAATTTTTGGACCAATTCCAACTTATTGTGTCACCATAAATCACTTTTAATTTGAAATCGGAAAATCACTTGGAGCACAGATGAAGATTTTATCGATGTACTACTTAGAACAAGCCTTCATTGATGTAACTCCTTACAACAATCTCTTCATTTTCTCTGTGTGAGAGAAACATGTCGTTAATCCTTAACGACGTTTTTCATAGTTGTCCTATAATCAACAATTTGACCATACTAGTAACTTTTACTTACAACTAACTCAGAGTATTAGAAATATCTGGTTGTTTACATACCATGGAATACTAGTGTGGTTGAAATCATATTTCGCTCATTGGTATTTCAGGATACCGACTCCTTCCATGTGACATTGACAAGAAACTCTTCTTGACATTTTACATTTGGCTAAGTCCGATTAGACACTATTATCTCCATAGATCATAATGTCTAATACCAATACTAGTCATTGCCTATGTATTTTACTGAAAAACTAGTTTCAATAAATTCTTAATCCGTGTCAAGAAATTTACATAACTTCCAATCAACAATATGTCATGTACATATAGTGTTTAGAAATATTATCATGCTCCCTCTTACTTTCTTGTAAATACAAGCATCTTTGCTTTACTCGATGAAATCAATTTATACGACAATTTCATCAATATGAAGATTCCAACTCCACTATGCTTGCTTCAGATCATTATATGATCTCTTGAAGTTTTCATACTTACTAGTATCCTCTGGATCGACAAAATTATCTTGGATCGTATCAAACTTACAACCTTGGTTCTATTTCCATCTCATGGAATCATTTTTTACATCCATCTGTTTTATCTCATAATTGAAATATTTAATAATTGCTAGTTTAAGCCAGACTAACTTTAAGTATTGCTATGATGAGACAATCTCGTCATAGTCAATACTTTAATCTTGTCATAAACTATTTGTAACAAGTCAAGCATTATAAAACATCTTTATCTTTGTTAGTTTATAGATCCATTACTATTCTTTAGACTGTAAGTCTTTCGAAGGGTTCATCAAGTTCTAAGCTTGAATTATGTGAATCGATACTATCTTGGATTATGTTGGCATATAGAAAATTTCCGGAGTCAGGGCCCATCAACGCCTCTTTGTGATTTATAGGTTCATTGTTTGCCCAACAATATTTTGTCTGCATACCATAAAGGTCTGCACGAATTTTCCCAACCTATATAGTTTAGCTGGAAGTTTGACCGTAGTCTCTATATCTCGTGTGGAGGCTTTAGTATCAGTCGTAGTAAGAAATTCTAGAATTACTTCTAGTGTTTCCTTTCTTTGAGCTGATTATGAAGATTCCGCAATCTTCTCGAGTCGCACTGTCCTCCCACTGACTCTATTGTAGAAAACATTTTCCTCAAAACTTCTGCACTCTATGCCAACACTTTGCCTCGGCGTAGTGACAGAGGAATACCCAACTATTTGGGATAACCTACAAAGTAGCACTTATTTCACTAAATTTTATGGCACTCCCTTTTCTGTGTGAAAGCCACAGTCTCTAAAGTATCACTTTGAAAGTATATTGGCGAAATAATTAATGTCATCTTTGATATCACCATGTCATACATAGTTTGATTGCATCTACTTAAAACAATCTACTTTCAGTAGTGTTTCTAGGAGGTGCAAGCTATAAAATTCTTTTATAGCTCATCAGACATTCGCTAAATTTGTAACTCAAATATTCTTTTCTGTAATCCAATTGTAGAAACATACTTTTCTTGTTACAATAATTTATACTCCATTCTGAAAACCTTTTAAACACTTCAAAAGATCCAAATCTATGTCTCAATTAGTAAATATAAATATCTACTTGAGTCATCCTTGAAGATAGATAAATCCATTGCTTGCAACAACACTTAGTGGACTGCATACATAGATATGCATATTGCCAATTATTTTGTTGCTTGTTTTCTATGTCCCATGAACAGTATTTTAGTTTACTTCACAATTTGGACGAAACTTGCAAGTGTCAGATGATTCTCAATCGGATGAATTCAAAATTCATCACTATTGACGGTGTCCTTGATTAGGGGGTATTCACCATGTCATCTCCCGACCAGCTAGATCAGGCTGAGGACCCCCATGGCGGTTCACTCATGGGCCACTTCGGGCAGCCCATGATGCATACAAGGAAGACTCTCGAAGACTTGGTGCACAAGACGAGGACTCTTCTCAACCCTAGGCCTTTGTATGTTATATAAGCCAAGGCCAGGCTAGTCAATAGACAACCTTATATTCATTAGAACAATCTCGTGCTAGATAATGTACTCTGTACTATCCCCCATATGAATAAAATCAAAAGCAAGACGTGGGGTATTATCTCTTCAAGAGAGTCTGAACCTGGGTAAAATCATGTGTCTGTGTTACCATCGCTCCAAGACGCCTAGTTTAGGACCCCTACTACAAGATATGCCGGATATAGAACCGACATTGGTGCTTTCATTGAGAGCCTACTAGGTGATTGTCATGGTTCGATGGGATCTCGGCTAACGCCAAATCAGGTGATATGGTTATATTTGTTCCGTTTCTTTGCGAATTGGTCTTGTGATGACCCACAAGTATAGGGGATCTATCGTAATCCTTTCGATAAGTAAGAGTGTCGAACCCAACGAGGAGCAGAAGGAAATGACAAGCGATTTTCAGTAAGGTATTCTCTGCAAGCACTAAAATTATCGGAACACATAGTTTTGTGATAAGGTAATTTGTAATGGGTAACAAGTAACAAAAGTAAATAAGGTGCAGCAAGATGGCCCAATCCTTTTTGTAGCAAAGGACAAGCCTGGACAAACTCTTATATGAGGGAAAACGCTCCCGAGGACACATGGGAATTATCGTCAAGCTATTTTTCATCACGCTCATATGATTCGCGTTCATTACTTTGATAATTTGATATGTGGGTGGACTGATGCTTGGGTACTGCCCTTTCTTGTACAAGTATCCCACTTATGATTAACCCCTATTGCAAGCATCCGCAACTACAAAAGAAGTATTAAGGTAAACCTAACCATAGCATGAAACATATGGATCCAAATCAGCCCCTTATGAAGGAACGCATAAACTAGGGTTTAAGCTTCTGTCACTCTAGCAACCCATCATCTACTTATTACTTCCCAATGCCTTCCTCTAGGCCCAAACAATGGTGAAGTGTCATTTAGTCGATGTTCACATAACACCACTAGAGGAAAGACAACATAGATCTCATCAAAATATCGAACGAATACCAAATTCACATGACTACTTATAGCAAGACTTCTCCCATGTCCTAAAAAACAAATGTAACTACTCAAAAATCATATTCATGTTCATAATCAGAGGGGTACTAATATGCATAAAGGATCTGAACATATGATCTTCCACCAAATAAACCAACTAGCATCAACTACAAGGAGTAATCAACACTACTAGCAACCTGCACGTACCAATATGAGGTTTTGGGACAAAGATTGGATACAAGAGATGAACTAGGGTTTGAGAGGAGATGGTGCTGAGGAAGATATTGATGGAGATTGACCACCTCACAATGAGAGGATCGATGGTGACGACAATGGTGATTATTTCCCCCTCCTGGAGGGATGTTTCCCCGGTAGAATAGCTCCGCCGGAGCCCTAGATTGGTTCCGCCAAGGTTCCGCCTCGTGGCAACGGAGTTTCGTCCGGTGATCTTGCTTCTATTTTTTTCTCGGACGAAAGACTTCATATAGCAGAAGATGGGCACCGGAGGCCTGCCAAGGGGCCCACGAGATAGGGGTGCGCGCCCCCACTCTCGTTGCCAGGGTGTGGGCCCCCTCTGGTTAATTCTTTCGCCAGTATTTTTATATATTCCAAAACATACTCCCGTGAAGTTTTATGACTTTTGGAGTTGTGCAGAATAGGTCTCTAATATTTACTCCTTTTCCAGCCCAGAATTCCAGCTGCAGGCATTCTCCCTCTTCATGTAAACCTTGTAAAATAAGAGAGAAAAGGCATAAGTATTGTGACATAATGTGTAGTAACAGCCCATAATGCAATAAATATTGATATAAAAGCATGATGCAAAATGGACACATCAACTCCCCTAAGATTTGACCTCGCTTGTCCTCAAGCGGAAGCCGATAACGAAAAATATGACCACATGTTTAGAGATAGAGGTGTCGATAAAATAAAATACGGACATGAGGGCATCATGATCATTCTTATAACAGCAACATATATAAATATTGTCATATAATTTATTATGCTCAAGTAATAATCTATTCACAATGTAAAATATGAATCAGAAACTTCATTGAAAACCAACAAACTATAATCTTGGTCATTGAAGCAATTGCAATTTATCATAACATCGGAAAGAGTCAATATAAGAGCTTTTCAGCAAGTCCACATACTCAACTATCATTTAGTCTTTCACAATTGCCAACACTCACACAATACTTGTGGATATGGAGTTTTAATCGGACACAGAGAAAGATAGGGGCTTATAGTGTTGCTTCCGAACCTTTTACCTCAAGGGTAATGTCAACAATAATATTTCATGCTAACTTACATCCAATTGGATATATGTATCAGGATCTTTCCAACACAATGTGCTTGCCAAAGGATAAAATGTAAAAAGGAAAGGTGAAGATCACCATGACTCTTGTATAAGGTGTAAGGCAAAAGTAAAAGATAGGCTCTTCGTAGAGGGAAGCAGAGTTTGTCATGTGTTTTTGTGGTTAGATGGACAAGATCTTAATGCAAAAGAATGTCAAGTTATATTGCCACTTGTGATATGGACCTTTATTATGCAGTCCGTCGCTTTTATTTCTTCCACATCACAAGATCATATAAAGCTTATTTTCTCCACACTAATAAATCATACATATTTAGAGAGCAATTTTTATTGCATGCAACAATGACAATTTACTTGAAGGATCTTACTCAATCCATAGGTAGATATGGTGGACTCTCACGGCAAAACTGGGTTTAAGGATGTTCGGAAGCACAAGTAGTATCTCTACTTGGTGCAAAGAATTTGGCTAGCATGAGGGGGAAAGGCAAGCTCAACATGTTGGATGATCCATGACAATATACTTTATTTCAGATATAAGAAAACATAACCCATTACGTTGTCTTCCTTGTCCAACATCAACTCTTTAGCATGTCATATTTTAATGAGTGCTCACAATCATAAAAGATGTCCAAGATAGTATATTTATATGTGAAAACCTCTCTTTCTTTATTACTTCCTATTAATTGCAACGATGACCAAAACTATGTTTGTCAAATCTCAACAACTTTTATTCATCATACTCTTTATATGAGAAGTCATTACTCTCCATAATATTAATATGATCTGTTTAATTCTTATTATTCTTTCTTTTATTTCCCCAAGATCATAGTAAGATAATCAAATCCCTTGACTCGAAACTAATCTTTATTATATATAGCTCACGGACTCGACTACATAGAAGGATCATAAAGCAAAACTCAAAACTAAATCATACTTAAATTTTATTCTACTAGATCAAGATATTACCAAAAGAATCGAACTAAGAAAAATGGTAAAGATAGGAATGTGATGGTGATACGATACCGGGGGACCTCCCCCAAGCTTGGCAGTTGCCAAGGGGAGTGCCCATACCCATGTGTTTATATCTCTTTCCTCGGGGGTGGTGATGGTGGAGTTGTTGATGATGTAGGCTTGTTGTCCATCTTCCAAGGCATAGGCTCACCATTGTAAAAGGATGATCGAGTCTCCGAGATCCTCAAATCTATAGCCAAACTCATCCTCTTGAATCTATATTCATGCTCACAGTTTTGGTTTTGCAGGTCATAGATCTGGGCTTGGAGGCGCTCAATTTTCTCGTGAAGCTTGAAGATGGCCTCCCCAATGTTCTTGGCATCCAGCTTGTGGTTGTTGGTGAACTCCGTGATCATTATATGATTGGCGTCGAGTCCATGTTCCACCATCTCCTGGCACTTGAAAACTTTTTGCTCCGTTGCCTCGAGCCTTGTCTCCACGCTTCCGGTCCTCCTTGGTCCCTCAACATGGGCGGATGTGCAGCAACCCCTCATGCATCTCAATGGTTTGAGCATGTTGCAACACTTCCGCGAGGTAGGGGTTGATGACCTTCTCGAGGAACTTGTCCTTGGGGGCACTTTGAGATGTCATGGTGATCTAGATTTGTCAGAAAAACAGCTCGAAACAAAAACAGAGGATATTTGCATGGTACGGTGGTCAAAACCTTCGGGAGATTATATAATGAATTTTTACCGACCAAAAGAAGTATCGTGTAGGAAAACGGAGTCCGGAGAGCACACGAGCTGCGCACGAGGCAGGGGGCGCGCCCAGGGGGTAGGACGCGCCCTCCACCCTCGTGGACGCCTCGTGTCCTTCCCGGACTACTTCTTATTTTCCTATTTTCTTAAATATTCCAAAACAGAGAAAAATTGCTATTAGAACTGTTTTGGAGTCGGTTTACTTACCGTACCACATACCTATTCCTTTTCGGAGTCTGAAACGTTCTGGAAAGTGTCCCTTATATATTCTTCCGGGGTTACAGTTTCAATAACATTAGTTTCAACATTTATTGGATTACCTGAGATATAATGTTTGATTCTTTGACCGTTCACCACCTTCGGATTTGTGCCTTCAAAGTTATTGATTTTTATGGCACCGGAAGGATAGACCTCCTCGATAACGTAAGTCCCTTCCCATTTAGAGAGGAGTTTTCCAGCAAAAAATCTTAAACGAGAGTTGTATAGCAAAACATAATCACCTACATTAAACTCACGCTTTTGTATCCTTTTGTCATGTCATCTTTTAACTTTTTCTTTAAATAGTTTGGCATTTTCATAAGCCTGGGTTCTCCATTTGTCAAGTGAGCTAATGACAAAAAGCCTCTTCTCACCGGCAAGTTTGAAATAATAATTGAGCTCTTTAATGGCCCAATATGCCTTATGTTATAGTTCGAGAGGTAAGTAACATGCTTTTCCATAAACCATTTTATACGGAGACATACCCATAGGATTTTTATATGCAGTTCTATAAGCCCATAATGCATCATCAAGTTTCTTGGACCAATTCTTTCTAGATCTGTTAACAGTCTTTTGCAAAATTAATTTGAGCTCTCTATTACTCAGTTCTACTTGACCACTAGACTGTGGGTGGTATGGAGATGCAATTCTATGATTAACATCATACTTAGCAAGCATTTTACGAAAAGCACCATGAATAAAATGTGAACCACCATCAGTCATTAAGTATCTAGGGACTCCAAACCTCAGAAAAATAACTTCTTTAATAATCTTAATAGAGGTGTTATGATCAGCACTACTAGTTGGAATAGCTTCTACCCACTTAGTAACGTAATCAACATCAAATAAAATATGTGTATGCCCATTAGAGGAAGGAAACGGTCCCATATAATCAAAGCTCCAAACATCAAATGGTTTGATAACAAGTGAATAATTCATAGACATTTCTTGACGTCTACTAATATTACCAATTCTTTGACATTCATCACAAGATAAGATAAACTTACGGGCATCTTTAAAAAGAGTAGGCCAATAAAAACCGGATTGCAATACCTTATGCACAGTTCTGTCTCCAGCATGGTGTCCTCCATAAGCCTCGAAGTGACACTTACGTAGGATCTGTTCCTGTTCATGCTCAGGTATACAACGTCTAATAACACCATCTACTCCTTCTTTATAAAGGTGTGAGTCATCCCAAAAGTAATGTCTTAAATCATAGAAAAACTTTTTCTTTTGCTGGTATGTGAAACTAGGTGGTATAAATTTAGCAACAATATAATTAGCATAATCAGCATACCATGGAGTAGTACGAGAAGCATTTATGACAGCTAATTGTTCATCAGGAAAGCTGTCATCAATAGGTAGTCGGTCATCAAGAACATTCTCTAACCTAGACAAATTGTCTGCAACGGGGTTCTCAGCTCCCTTTCTATCAATAATATGCAAATCAAATTGTTGTAGCAAGAGAACCCATCTAATAAGTCTAGGTTTAGCATCTTTCTTTTCCATAAGATATTTAATAGCAGCATGATCAGTGTGAATAGTTACTTTAGAATCAACAATATAAGGTCTGAACTTATCACAAGCAAATACAACTGCTAAAAATTATTTTTCAGTAGTAGCATAATTTCTCGGGGTACTGTCTAGAGTTTTACTAGCATATTGGATAACATTTAATTTCTTATCAACTCTTTGTCCTAGAACAACACCTACATCATAATCACTAGCATCACACATAATTTGAAAGGGTAAATTCTAATCAGGTGGCTGAACAATAGGTGCAGAAATCAAGGCTTTCTTAAGTATTTCAAATGCTTCTACACAATCATCATGAAAGACAAAAGGAACATATTTTTGTAAGAGATTAGTCAGAGGCCTAGAAATTTTAGAGAAGTCTTTAATGAACCTCCTATAAAAACCAGCATGACCAAGGAAACTTCTTATACCTTTGATGTCCTTAGGACATGTCATCTTTTCAATAGCATCAACCTTAGCTTTATCAACTTCAATACCTCTTTCAGAAATTTTATGCCCCAAGACAATACCTTCATTAACCATAAAGTGGCACTTCTCCCAATTCAAGACAAGATTAGTTTCTTCACATCTCTCCAAAACTCGCTCAAGGTTGCTTAAGAAATCATCAAAAGAAGTTCCATACACGGAGAAATCATCCATGAAAACCTCAACAATCTTTTCACAGAAGTCAGAGAATATAGCCATCATACATCTTTGAAAGGTAGCAGGTGCATTACACAAACCAAAAGGCATACGTCTATAAGAAAAGGTACCGAAAGGGCAAGTAAAAGTGGTCTTTTCTTGATCCTCTTTTGACACAGGTATTTGAGAGAAGCCAGAATAACCATCTAGAAAGCAAAAATGTGTACGTTTGGATAATCTTTCTGGCATTTGATCAATAACCTGTAACAATTACCATTCTATAACCTGTAAAAAATTCTTTGTGGGATCAATTCATCTTTATCATTAGGAACAACAGTAATACATCCCTTCTTAGGGACACAATGGACATGACTTACCCACTGACTATCAGCAACGGGATAAATTATACCTGCCTCCAAAAGCTTTAGTATTTCTTTTCTTACCACTTCTTTCATCTTAGGATTTAACCATCGTTGGTGATCAACAACCGGTTTAGTGTCTTTCTCCAATTTTATTTTGTGCTAGCATAGAGTGGGACTAATGCCCTTAAGATCATCAACAGTATATCCAATAGCAACACGGTGCTTCTTCAGAGTTTTCAATAATTTCTTTTCTTCATGCTCTGAAAGGTTAGCACTAATAATAACAGGATATATCTTTTTCTCATCAAGATAAACATATTTAAGAGTATCAGGTAATGGTTTAAGCTCAAACACGGGACCACCCATGGGTATAGGAGGATCCCCTAGGATTTCAACAGGCAAGTTGTGTTTCAAAATAGGTCCCTGTTTAAAGAATACTTCATCTATTTCCCTTCTTTCATTCGTAAACATATCATTTTCATGGTCGAGCAAATATTGTTCTAAAGGATCATTAGGAGGAACGGCAATAGAAGCAAGACCAATAATTTCATCTTTACAAGGCAATTCACATGGAGTTGTCTATGAAATTTAGCAAAATTAAAATCATGAGACATATCCCCCAAACCAATAGTAACAACATCCTTTCTGCAATCTATCTTAGCATTAACAGTATTCAAGAAGGGTCTACCAAATATAATGGGACAAAAGTTATCTTTTGGGGAACCAAGAACAAGAAAATCAGCAGGATATTTAACTTTCCCACACAAGACTTCAATATCTCTAACAATCCCAACTAGTGAAATAGTGTCTCTATGGGCAAGCTTAATTGTAACATCAATTTCCTCTATCTCAGCAGGTGCAATATCATGCATAATTTCTTTGTATAAGGAATGAGGTATTGCACTTGCACTAGCACCCATATCACATAAGCCATGATAGCAATGATATCCTATTTTAACAGAAATAACAGGCATGCCTACAATAGGTCTATGTTTATTTTTAGTGTCAGGTCTAGCAATTCTAGTAGCTTCATCGCAGAAGTAAATAACATGCCCATCGATATTATCGGCCAAGAGATCTTTAACCATAGAAATACTAGGTTCAACTTTAATTTGCTTAGGGGGTGTAGGTTTTCTAGTATTACTCTTACAAACCATAGTTGAAGCTTTAGCATGATCCTTTATTCTCATAGGGAAAGGTGGTTTCTCAATATAAGCAGTAGGAACAACAGAATCAACATTATAAGTGATAGTCTTTTCTTCAACTTTAATAGGTGCAACTACTTTTACTTCAATGGGAGGATTATATTTAAACCACTTCTCCTTAGGGAGATCAAGATGAGTAGCAAAGGATTCACAGAAAGAAGCTACTATCTCATAATCAAGTCCATATTTAGTGCTAAATTCGTGGAAAACATCGGTATCCATAAAAGATTTAACACAATCAAACTTCGGTGTTATACCTGACTCCTTACCTTCATCTAGATCCCAATCTTCAGAGTTGCATTTAATTCTTTCCAATTAATCCCATTTGAATTCAATAGTCTTCATTATAAAAGAACCAGTAAAAGAAGCATCGAGCATGGAGCGATTATTGAGAGAAAGCCGAGCATAAAATTTGTGAATAATAATTTCTCTTGAGAGCTCATGATTGGGGCATGAATATAACATTGACTTAAGCCTCCCCCAAGCTTGAGCGATGCTTTCTCCTTTGTGAGGTCAAAAATTATATATATAATTACGATCACGATGAACCAGATGCATAGGATAAAACTTCTGATGAAATTCCAATTTCAATCGGTTGTAGTTCCATGATCCCATATCATCACATAGCCTAAACCATGTCAATGCCTTTCCCTTCAAAGATAAAGGGAAGAACTTCTTGATAACATCCTCGGGCATACCTGCAAGCTTAAATAATCCACAAACTTCATCCACATAGATTAGGTGCAAATTGGGATGTAATGTTCTATCACCTGTGAAAAGGATCAGCTAGCAGTTTCTCTATCATACCCGAAGGAATTTCAAAGTAAACATTTTAAGTAGGTTCAGTAGGTTGAGGAGCAACTCTTTGCTCTACTGGTCGGGGTGAAGATACCCCGAACAAGCCCCTCAAAGGATTATGTTCCATAGTAACAAGTGACACTAAATTTCAGCACACTATATAAATTTTTCCTTACCAAAGGCGCTTCACTCCCCGGCAACAGCGCCAGAAAAGATTCTTGATGACCCACAAGTATAGGAGATCTATCATAGTCCTTATGATAAGTTAGAGTGTCGAACCCAACGAGGAGCAGAAGGAAATGAGAAGCGGTTTTCAGTAAGGTATTCTCTGCGAGCACTGAAATTATCGGTAACAGATAGTTTTGTGATAAGGTAATTTGTAACGGGTAACAAGTAACAAAAATAAATAATGTGCAGAAAGATAGCCCAATCCTTTTTGTAGCAAAGGACAAGCCTGGAAAAACTCTTATATGAGGGAAAACGATCCTGAGGACACATGGTAATCATCGTCAAGCTATTTTTCATCACGCTCATATGATTCACATTCGTTACTTTGATAATTTGATATGTGGGTGGACCGGTGCTTGGGTACTGCCCTTTCTTGGACAAGAATCCCACTTATGACTAACCCTATTGCAAGCATCCGCAACTACAAAAGAAGTGTTAAGGTAAACCTAACCATAGCATGGAACATATGGATCCAAATCAGCCCCATATGAAGCAACACATAAACTAGGGTTTAAGCTTCTGTCACTCTAGCAACCCATAATCTACTTATTACTTCCCAATGACTTCCTCTAGGCCCAAACAATGGTGAAGTGTCATGTAGTCGACGTTCACATAACACCACTAGAGTAAAGACAACATACATCTCATCAAAATATCGAACGAATACCAAATTCACATGACTACTTATAGCAAGACTTCTCCCATGTCCTCAGAAACAAACATAAATACTCACAAATCATATTCATGTTCATAATCAGATGGGTATTAATATGCATAAAGGATCTGAACATATGATCTTCCACCAAATAAACCAACTAGCATCAACTACAAGAAGTAATCAACACTACTAGCAACCCACGGGTACCAATCTAAGGTTTTGGGACAAAGATTGAATACAAGAGATGAACTAGGGTTTGAGAGGAGATGGTGCTGGTGAAGATGTTGATGGAGATTGACCCCTCCCAATGAGAGGATCGATGGTGACGACGATGGTGATGATTTCCCCCTCCCGGAGGGATGTTTCCCCGGCAGAACAGCTTCGCCGGAGCCCTAGATTTGTTCCGCCAAGGTTCCACCTCGTGGCGGCGGAGTTTCGTCCCGTGAGCTTGCTTCTGATTTTTTTCTCGGACGAAAGACTTCATATAGCAGAAGATGGGCACCGGAGGCCTGCCAGGGGGCCCACGAGACAGGGGGCGCGCCCAGGGGGTAGGGCGCGCCCCCACCCTCGTGGGCAGGGTGTGGGCCCCCTTTGGTTAATTGTTTCACCAATATTTTTTATATATTCCAAAACGTACTCCCGTGAAGTTTCAGGACTTTTGGAGTTGTGCAGAATAGGTCACTAATATTTGCTCCTTTTCTAGCCCAGAATTCAAGCTGCCGGCATTCTCCCTCTTCATGTAAACCTTGTAAAATAAGAGAGAAAAGGCATAAGTATTGTGACATAATGTGTAGTAACAGCCCATAATGCAAAAAATATCGATATAAAAGCATGATGCAAAATGGACGTATCATCTTGTTGTCTGGGGCAATTTTTGTTCGCAGATCGAGCTCCACAAAAACTATGTAGTATTCCGTACGTGGCTACTCGTGGCCGCAGGAGATCACCAAAAATCTTCAGTGTGCAATCTTGGCAGGGACGATCGCTTTACCAAGTAAAGCATTCATGTAATACCAGCAAGGGAAGTACTAGTCAAGCACCTGTAGCACGTTTCTCAATACCTAATGGATGAACATCATCCTTTTTGTTCGCTCATATGCCAATCCATCCAGATTACTAATTAATTATTCCTCTCCTGATCATTGCTGAGACGTGATGGTCTAGCTAGCTTAGGCTTGACTGGTTTTTCCATGGAGGTATTCACACCACTAGGAGGGACATGAGGCATCAGACAGATTGGACAGACGAACGCACGGGCAGCGGTGCATACGTAAAGTGGCGGCGAGGGGACAAGAAAACAGTCAGAGTGTGAGCCGAGATCAGATCGATAGACTCAAACAAAGAACATGCGTACGTATACATACGTGGGCTAGTCCGAGGCTGGAACGGTCGACTTGAGAAGGCCAAGTGCGCTGCCCCGCATGCATGCACGCCGAGCTACACAACCAGGCGGTACCAGTCTTTATATTCAGGGTTTTCACCTCGGATTTCTACGGCTCGCTGTCCCGAGCATCAGGTCTATTTTTCTAATTACCTATATACTAATTTTCATATAGAATATTTTTCGGTCAATTGGCACATTTTTTCTGTGTAGATTTTCAACGACCAGTTTATATTTTGGTCAGTCGCCCTGCAATTGACGTGGTGGTCCGGCCGGTTCCGATCTAGCCGGCTTCATCTCTAGTCCGTCACAGCTCGGCCTCAGGCGAATTCATACTACATAGCATGGTCACTGCACCTCGGCACCCAGGCCATATTTCTTTACTTATTTACTTCACTTAAATTAAATAAGTAGAAGATTTTTTTTAAAAAAATATATGTTATTATTATTATTTCTAGCTTGCACTATTTTATGTGGGCAGGCAATCGGCTTAGATCGGGCCACGCCACCTCCTCGAAGAGCCAGTGTCAGCAAGCCACCCTACAGCGTCATCATCATTCCACCTCCTCTTCAAGACAACATCCAACACACCGACCTGCTCCGACACGTCGGTTGACATGGAGGCTTCACAATCTCTTCATCAACCTACTCCAGGGACTTCAGCGTCAACAGTCGACTAGCTTCGTCACCTCGGCTGGTCCGGGGGCTTCGCCTCGACATATCAGTAGTGTTGTGCTATCACTTCATCAAGACGAGCTCTTCGTTCAAGCACCTTGGAACCGACTTGGGGGTTGGGTCCTCGGCCAGGCCGAGGACTAGATCTTTGTCCTGCCACAAGCCCGGACCTCGTCAACAACAGGGAGCACATTAACCAGCTAAATCGCTTCCATGCTTAGTTTTTTTATTTTTAATTATTGTTTGGTTCGACCAAACGTTATATTTGTGTTAAACAAAAAGTTGTTTGTTAAAAATAACATTTGTTCAAAACAAATTCCTTTACCTACGTTCACTAGAGGCTCTTAAATTTTTACAAGCCATTTTATAATGCTTGCTTTTATTCTTAGTCGTTGCAAAGTCTTTTTCTACCACTCCTTTTTCTGACTCAAGTGTACGGTCAATAGCCAGTGGACTTGGTCTCTCTCTAACACTAGTCGAGTTTACTTCTCTAAACTGGCCTTTGAGAAGCAGTCCGCCTTCGGGATACGGAGGTTGAAGCTGAAGGCTGGCCTACTTGAACTCTAGAGATCAGATGTGTCATGTTAAAGCATGACGGAAGCACAAATTTATCTTAAAACCCAATTTCAGATTAGCACAAAAAACTTGATTTAATTTAGACGTAAAGTTTTTATGTGAGTTTTTTGGTTCTCTGATCTTATGACACTTTTAACCTATCTGTGTGTCTCTAGCATAAGTATCGCAGTACAATGTCAGACTCCTTGAAAGCATCAGCACTATCAACGGGGGGCTAGGACTGGCGCCAAACCCACCAAAAGCCAAGGTACCCCATGTAGTCCTCGGCAAAGTGTTCTCGGACATTTCTTTATGTGCATCATTTTCAAATTGTGTCTTCGGTCAATAGTTGGGTTGCCCGGCTCCTATGCTTGCCTCCTACGTTTCGCTTTGTTCGGCCAGGAGTGCAAAGGGAGAACCATTGCGATTGTACTTCCGGTTTAACTGGTCAAGTACCTCAGTGGAGAAAGCCGAAAACTGACTGTCACAATGAGTGTAAACTGGTTAGTGATCCAATGACTGTGTCAAACTATAGATCGATAGAGGTCACCCCGTGTTATATGATGAGCCTTTCATAAAATAGGACGAAGTGTTAACGGCTTGACCTCGACTGACGCCGAACACTAACCGGGGGCTAGTAACTGGCCTCCCAACTTTAAGCTCCTATGACTAAGTGAAAGTTATAAATCTTGCATATCTGATTGCCTCTCCGCTAACACAACCGCCTCCGGGCACTGAGACGTTGGCTAAGGGTTGTCTTGTTACTACAGAAACACCCTGCGTAATATCTACAAAGGGGTAGAAGCCGATGATGGGCCACTTTCAAATGATAAATGGTCACAACAGAGTCAAAATAAACATATATCATTAGCATTTGTATTTAGTATACAAGCGTTGCCTTCCATAATCATCGTTATAAAGCAATAAATATGCATCAAATTTAACTTAAGATTTTGGCCAAGCTGGGTTGCCTAGCTCCTGTGCTTACCCCCTACGTTCCCAATAGTTCGGCTAGGGGGTAAAGGGAGAACCTCTGTGATTGTTACTTCTGGGTCATCTGGGTTAGTACCTCGGATTGGGTGAAGCCAAAAGCTATCCATCTAAAGAAGATAATTGGTTGGCAACGACGGAAGTGAAAATTCAGGTTCACTAAAGACCACAGAGTTTGGGAACTTTCCCCAAACTAAATCCTCAATATTTTCCTCCCACATTGATCGGAATTGAGGTTTCTTGATCATGGTCAACATGATAGCCTGGGAGAAATAACTTATAAAGGAACTATTTTTCCCAGTAGATGTTTCTTACGTAAAAAAGCAATATAACATATCTCTTCACGTACCTTTGTTTATAAAATTGTATGATCGGATTGCCTTGTTTCCCGTAAATATTTTGCCCTCATAAAGGCTTTATAAAGTTAACACTCCCTGGCTACTGGCCGAGGAGGTTGAAGCCGATGGTCGGTCAACAAAGTTTTCTACAATGCAGATCAAAGCATTCATGATGTAAAGTACTTGGATACATAGACTCATTACACATCAACACTGCAACACATCTTTTAAAGAGTCAAGGGCGCAATCTCGCTGAGACAACCGAGTAGCTGACATAATGCTCTCATAATTCCGTATTGGCACTGATTTCCTATCTATTAAGCCCCTTCGGGCGGACCTTGATGAGCCTACCCTTCCCTAGCTCTATCTCCTTCAAGAGATCTTTATTATCTTTCTGAGAAGTTTGTGTTAAACACAACAAAAATTTCTGGCAAACGGATATCGATCCTTAATTTGGCCACCCGTGCCCACATTAAGGCTTGGGGGCTACTTGGCTACACGCTTATCATTAAAAAATATTAAAGGGGCACATCGATCCCTTGATCTGGTGTTGCTACCCGACCAGTGGCTCGGGGGCTACTTCATTGCCTAATCAGTGCAAAAAATTCAAAGTGCTTAGTGTTCGGCTTGACCGAGCTATGGGAAAACGCGTATTTGGACAACAATAGGTACCACCTGGGACTTATCAGACGTCAAGCTAATATTACAGCGACTTCTCAAAACCCTCTCTCAAGGGTCCGTCCGCCGATCACTATCTCCTCTAATATATTACGCTGCGTTTCTATTCCTACGTATGCTGCCGAGCTAGGAGTTGATCCTCAGGTCAATTTCGTGAATCGACATAAGTCTCAGGGCTACTGGGATCAGTAGTGTAATGTTTTCCTTTAGGAGCATCTCGGATTTTAGGCCTATACACATCTCGGATTACTGGCTATACATCTCCTCAACAAATAAGTTGCACCAATCGGAAATAAAATCGTAAACAATCAGCCCACAGCCGAGGTGGTGCACCACCTCAGATGCAGTCCGACGTTGGAGCTCGTATGTAGTCCAACGTTGGAGCTTGGATGCAGTCCGGCGATGGAGCTCGGCTGCAAAAAGACACCTCAGATGCAGTCCGGTGCTGGAGCTCGGCTATAAGAGGAGATCGCCGCTGAGGAAACACTTCAAATCCAAGGTGTGGCGTAAAAGTAACAATGCATTGATAAAGGCCAAGAAGTTAAAGGGGCTCCTCGTATGCCCGATGTGTAAACTCTTCGGATTCACTTCGGCGATCCTCAAGATCGGAGATGAGAAGATTTGTTGAACCAGTTTTCAAGACTGACAACCGAAGACGAATAACAGTTCGGAAGAACCGAGGAGTGTCCCCAACTTGAAGACCAGTTCAGGGGGCTACTGACCGTGTCCTAGATTAGGGGGTATTCACCACGTCGTCTCCCGACCAGCTGGATCGGGCCGAGGACCCCCATGGAGGTTCACTCATGGGCCACTTCGGGCAGCCCATGACGCATATAAGTAAGACTCTTGAAGACTTGGTGCACAAGACGAGGACTCTTCTCAACCCTAGGACTCCGGTATGTTATGTAACCCGAGGCCAAGATAGTCAATAGACAACCTTATATTCATTAGAACAATCTCGTGGTAGATAATGTACTCTGTACTATCCCCCATATGAATACAATCAAAATCAGGACGTAGGGTATTACCTCTTTGAGAGAGTGTAAACCTGGGTAAAATCATGTGTCCATGTTACCATCGTTCCAAGACGCCTAGTTTAGGACCCCTACTATGAGATATGTCGGATATAGAACTGACAACTATGAAATTTCTCCATGATAGTTTCTCCAGACTAAATGCAGTGCCATAGAGATGTGGTATTCTTTTAGTCCTGTGAAATTTAGCGTCAGTGTTATGGATATTCAATTTTATTATCAATATTCATAACATACAACATATTCACAATAAGAGTATGCCCTTTTTGTTCATAACATCGAACAGCTATTGTTTTGTCGTGGACAACCTCCTTCATAACATCGAACAACTATTGTTCTGTCATGAAGAACCCCCTTGGAACTTCTATGCAAAGGGCTAGAGTGTACAAAAACTCTAAAATGAATATAAGGAGGTTCTTTATGAATATCACAAGGATATCGACTCGAATGTGCACTAGATCAACTAGAGGATGCTCCAAAACTTGTGTTGTTCAATTGGGAACCAAACCTCCACTATATATGGGTTAGAGGGGAGAGGGAGGGCTGCTACCAAGGAGGGGAACCCTCCTTGGGGTGTCCAGCCACGGGGAGGAGGACTAGGACTCCTCCCCTTGTCCAATTCGCCCCCCCCCCCACACACACACAAGGAAAGGGGGCGCCTTCCCACTTGGGCCCAAGTGGCCCAAGTTGCCTTCCACCTCTTAGCAGTTTTAGGCCCATTGATATTAAATTAAAGATATTTTTGTTATAAACGTTTTCAGAGCATTATATATAATTTAATAGTCCCAGAAACATTTTCCACCTATATATATAATAGATTATATATATATTAATCGGTAGTACCCGGTATTTCCGAAACCCTTCCGATGACCCCAAAATGCTTCCGGAACCTCTCGGAACTATTTCGGATATTAATGAAACCATTCCACAAATATATTCTCATCACTCCTGTCCTACTATAGCGAACCGACCTTAGACGGTCAAGTCTCTGTGTTCAGTGTCATCCCTGGATCGATAATGCAGACACACATAGTACTCGAAGGATTTATAACAAAGTAGCAATCACACACTTATTACATCCAGTGTCTCAAAAGAGAACTTACTACAATAAATATGGCTTATGGACATCTAAAACGATAACAACGGAAGGCTTGGAAGATAAAGTGAGTCCATCAACTCCAATGGCATAGCTGAGTGCATGACAAACGACCTACGGCATCTTACTTCTCGTCTGAAAAGTCTGCAACAGGATATGTTGCAGCCCAAAAACGGGTCTCCACATGGAATATGCTGGCAATATAACATAGTAGAGCAATGAACAGATAAATGCTATCACTACATGCATATTTGGCTGGTGGAGGCTCTATGGTTATAACGTTTTTGCGAAAAGCCAATTTTTTCCTACAACAAAGGAATATATTTTATTTAACTATCATGGTAGTTGAAACATTCAGAATGGTACCCCCATATCAATCCCAATTAAAAGTAATAATCAACCCAACAGATTAATTTAGAGTGATGAGATCCATATGATAATCCATGAACCAGATACTCAAGTTGTACATAATCGAGGACACGGCTAACCATGATTAGTTTGTACACTCTGTAGAGGTTTGTGCACTTTTCCCCACAAGACTCAATCTCCTCCGTTGGATTTCTTGCACTACATGGTGTTTGAGAAACGGATGACCGAGACACAGTTTTTCAGAAGCATTAACTCTAACCCCGGGTAGACTGTACCAACCTACATCCCCTACATCTGCTAGCCTACCACTGGAAGAGGTCATGCCACTTACTCCACCATGCTAGAGTCCATAATAGCTTGTGGCAACACACGGAAGTTTCTAGCATGAATAATCTTATTATCCCTTTGAGCCTGGGTGGTGGACCATAGGAGGATCACACGGTAAAACCCTGGGATCTCCTAGGACAACACTGGTATAACCCTAGGTGCCCAAAACCAACAATCCACCCAGATGTGTATTAAAGTTGCCACCTTAGAATTGAACCATTAATTAACAAACTCACATCTGTCATGGATACACTCAAACCCAATCCACGTCTACTAGCATAGCATAGTGTTATAAGCATAACGTAGTAGTAACTCCCAAGGGTTTGATAATGAAACAGGTAATAGGTTCTACCTCATCAACTACTTCCCAATACTCACATGTTAATCACATCCTAATCATGCAGTGTTTGAGGATTGTAACTAATGCATAAAAAATGGGTATGAAAGAGTATGATCCTAGTGTTACTTGTCTTGCTGACGATTCGCAAAACCTAGTGACTCGTAGTAGCACGCTTCGCACTCCAGGTGTTCTATCGCAAACAAACAATAGCATACATAAGCAATCTAGCAAAGATGCATGGGTAAAACTCAAATAAGAAGATCTAACCAGAAAGTTCAACTAAAGAATTCCGGTTTGCAAAAAGAATCAAATCAAGCGGAGCAACGAAACTCAAACTACGAAAGAAATAAGATCCGATTACTAATATGGCCTAAGTCAAATTTTAATGTGTAAAAATCTTGTTCAAGTTGGTTAAACAGAAAGAGAGCTTCGAGACGAAGACCTAGGCGCTTGTTTCACCTGATTTGGATAAACGAGCGAAAAGATAAACTAAAACGAAGATCAGGGCAGAAATCGCGATCGAAAATAATCGTGGAAAAACCCTCGAAAAAGAAAAAACTGACGAACAGGCTAAAGAACGAACGTTTGCTGTCTGCGGCTAACGAACGAACAGCGTTCGTTAAAACGAACATACGGATGAATGTCCGGTAAATAAATAAACCGACGGAAAACTGGACGAACCGATCTATATAAAAAACGAGATCTAGAAAAAACCGAATGGTTTTTCTAAAAAAACCGACGAACGGCGGCAGCTACCTCCGGCGAGGTCGGCGGCGGCGGCGAGACGGCGGGGTGGCGGGACGGTGGGGCTGCGACGCGGGACAACGGGGCGGCGGCGCGGGAGGCGGGTGGCGGCGCGCGGCGCTGGCGGCGACGGCGGGTGGCGCTGGCGGCGGGCGGCGCTGGCGGCGGCGAGCGATGAGCGGTGCTAGGGTTTGGCGGGGCGCGGCGCGGCTTGGGCTGTCGGGGTCGCGGGCCTCGGCTTTTAAAGCCGGCCGGGCCAAGTGTCCTAGCCGGACACGGCCCGGTAAGTCGGTTCCCTTTTTTTATAAAATCCTGGCGCAGAAAAAGTAACGAAAGAAATACTAAGTGGACTCCAAAAATCCACCAAAAAAATCACGATCCTCTAAAAATATTCCAAACAAATTGAACATTTATTTGGGCCTCTAATGCAATATCGAAAAACACGTGTTTTTCCTTATTCAAATAAAATAGTGATAAAATACAAATAAAACTCATTATCTGATTTTAGTATTTTTCCTCCAATATTTCATTTATTTTGGAGAAGTCATATTATCTCCTCTCATATATTTTTAATATAAATCTTTTCGGAGAGAAAAATTATTAAAACCAAAATGATCCTTGTTTCGATATTTGACAAAAGTCAAATATGAAAACGGTGAAATCCCCAACTCTCTCTCCGTGGGTCCTTGAGTTGCGTAGAATTTCCAGGATCGCAACACGGACTGCAATAAAATAAGATATGCATGAATGACCTATGTATAACATTCCAAATTGGAAATTTGTGATGTTACAAACCTACCTCCCTTAAGATGAATCTCGCCCTTAAGGTTCGGGTTGGCTAGAATATAGGTGTGGGTGGTCCTTGCATAGATCATCCTCTCTTTCCCAGGTGGCTTCCTCCTCAGTATGGTGGCTCCACTGAACTTTGCAAAACTTGATAACCTTGCTGCGAGTAACTCGGCTGGCAAACTCGAGAATTTTGACAGGTTTCTCCTCATATGTCAAATCACTATCCAACTGAATTGCTTCAAGGGGCATTGTATCTCTGAGAGGAATATCTGCCATCTCTGCATGGCACTTCTTCAACTGGGAAACGTGAAACACATCATGAACTCCTGATAGTCCTGCGGGTAGCTCCAACTTGTAGGCAACCTCTCCCATGCGTTCCAAAACACGGTACGGTCCCACAAATCTCAGGGCTAACTTTCCCTTAACTCCAAAACATTTAACTCCTCGCAGAGGTGACACTCGCAGATATGCTCTGTCTCCGATTTCATAGGCTATGTCCTGGTGTTTCAAGTCTGCGTAGGGACTGAGCTACCTTCAGTCTGTCTCGAATCAGCTTAACCTTCTCTTCAGACTCTTTAATCAAATCCGGTCCAAACAACTGGCGGTCTCCAACTTCATCCCACATCAACGGTGTTCGGCATCTTCTTCCATACAGGGCTTTGAATGGTGCCATCTCTCAAACTGGCCTGGTAGCTGTTGTTGTATGAGAACTCCGCGTAGGGAAAATTATCATCCTAACTAGATCCATAGTCTAGCGCACAAGCCCTCAACATGTACTCCAGAATTTGATTGACTCTCTCGATCTGTCCATCTGTCTGCGGATGAAAAGTTGTACTGAACTCTAGCCTGGTACCCAAAGTCTGGTGCAGCTGATGCCAAAACTTTGAATTAAACTACGTTCCTCTATCTGATACGATGGTCCTCGGAACTCCATGCAGACATACGATCTTGGTCATGTATATCTTGGCCAACTTCGCACTGATATAGGTGGTTTTCACTGGGATAAAGTGAGCTACTTTGGTCAAGCAATCCATTACTACCCAGATAGAATCATATCCCGATCGGGTCCTGGGTAATCCGGTGATAAAATCCATGCCAAGCTTATCCCACTTCCATTCGGGTATCGGCATAAGCTGCAGTAATCCTGCGGGCTTCTGATGTTCTGCCTTCACTCTTTGACATACATCACATACGGCTACATACTCGGCAATATCCTTCTTCATTCCAGTCCACCAGAAATGCTCCTTCAAATCCAAATACATGTTGGTGTTTCTAGAGTGTATCGGGTATGGCGAGTCATGGGCTTCCTGAAGTATCAACTTCCTGATCTCTGCATTGTTTGGCACATAAACACGGTCCTCGAACCACAAGGTGTCGTGCTCGTCCTCACAAAAACCTTTGGCTTTTCCTTCACTCATCTTCTCCTTTATTTCAGCAATTTCTTTGTCATCCTTCTGAGCTTCTCTAATCTTTTCCAACAATGTTGACTAAACCTCCAATGCTGCAACAAAACCTCTTGGAACTATCTCCAAATGAAGCCCCCCTGAGATCTTCTGCTAACTCCTTTGGCAAACCTCCTGTTACTAAGGTATTGGCATAACTCTTCTGGCTTAAGGCGTCTGCTACAATATTGGCCTTGCCTAGATGATAGTGCAACTTCATATCGTAATCCTTTATGAGCTCCAACCATCTCCTTTGCCTGAGATTTAACTCCTTCTGTGTGAAAATGTACTTCAAACTCTTATGATCCATGTACACATCACAATGGTTCCCAATAAGAAAATGTCTCCAGGTTTTGAGTTCATGCACTATAGCTGCTAACTCCAAATCACACGTAGCATAATTTAACTCATGTGGTCAAATTTGACGTGAGGCATATGAAACAACCCTTCCGTCTTGCATGAGTACTCCTCCAAGTCCTAAGCGAGAGGCATCGCAATACACTTGGAAATCCTTGCGTATATCCGGCAGAATCAGCACTGGGGTTGTAGTCAAATGTTTCTTCAACTCCTGGAAACTTGCTTCACATTCTTTAGTCCAATGGAACTTGGTGTCCTTCTTCAGCAATGCCGTCATAGGCTTCGCAATCTTGGAGAAATTCTCGATAAATCTCCGATAGTATCCCGCGAGTCCAAGAAAACTACGGATCTCTCCAACTTAGGTGGGTGCCAACCACTCGGTGACTGACTGAACCTTGGTAGGATCCAGTGCTATACCTTCTCCTGATATAACATGTCCAAGAAATCCAACTTCCTTCAACCAAAACTCACATTTGCTGAACTTGGCATATAACTGATGTTCCCTGAGCTTCTCGAGAACTAAACGCAAATGCTCCTTATGTTCCTCTTCATTCTTCGAGTATACCAAGATATCATCAATAAATACCACGACAAACTTATCCAAGAACTCCATGAACACCTTGTTCATCATACTCATGAAATAGGCAGGGGCGTTAGTTAGTCCAAATGACATAACCGTATACTCATATAACCCGTACCTTGTGGTGAACACTGTCTTTGGTATATCCTTTTCTCGAATCTTCAGCTGGTGATATCCTGATCGCAAATCGATCTTCGAAAACACTTTAGCTCCATGCAGCTGGTCAAACAAATCATTGATCATCGGCAGTGGGTACTTGTTCTTGATCGTCACTTCATTCAACGCACGATAATCAACAACCATTCTCAATGATCCATCCTTCTTCTCAACCAAGAGCACTGGTGCTCCCCATGGTGATGAACTTTGTCGGATGTAACCTTTCTCCAACAACTCCTTAATCTGCTTCTGGATCTCTTCCAGATCATTTGCGGGCATCCGGCACGGTCTCTTCGATATTGGTCCGGTGCCTGGCATTAACTCTATCAAAAACTCAATATCCCGATCTGCCGGCATGCCTGGTAACTCCTCTGGAAATACATCGGGGTAATCCTTCACTACCGGCACTTCCTCCTGAACAACTCCTGAGAGAGAATTTACTTGAGTCTTCCTAGGCGCATGCCTAGATACATACTTGATCCTTTTACCCTCCGGGGTGGTGAGTAGAATTGGTCTGCTAGCACAGTCAATGTTTCCTCCATACTTCTATAACCAATCCATTCCTAGTATCACATCCAATCCTTGTGACTCCAACATTACTAGGTCTGAGGGGAAAACATGGCTACCAATGGTTAAGGGTATCCGATCGCACCATCGGTTGGCCATTTACTCTGCACCGGGTGAGCTCACTAGCAAGGGTGTCCTAAGGACTAAGGTTGGTAACTTAAACTTGTCCACAAATCCCCTTGAAATGTATGAATGCGATGCACCAGTATCAAAAAGAACGAGAGAGGTAAATGACTTAACCAAAAACTTACCGATAACCGCATCTGGCTGCTCTTCAACCTGCTCCACGTTCATGTGGTTCACTTGTCCCTTGTTAAAAGGGTTGGGCTTCTTCCCAGTGCTTCCATTGCCATTTCCGTTCTTCAATTCCGGACAATCATTGGCGTAGTGGCCTGTCTTCCCGCACTTGAAACAAGTAATGTGACTTTGATCCTTCTTGGCGGGTGTGGCTGGGTTAGAGCGGTTCTGGTTACTATCGGTGTCAAAACCGGCGGATCTCAGGTAGGGGGTACCGAACTATGCGTCTAAGGCGGATGGTAACAGGAGGAAGGGAACACAATGTTTTACCCAGGTTCAGGCCCTTCTTGATGGAGGTAAAACCCTATGTCCTGCTTGATTTATTCTTGATGATATGAGTATTACAAGAGTTGATCTACCACTAGATTGGAGAGGATAAACCCTAGAAGCTAGCCTATGGTATGATTGTATGTTGTCCTACGGACTAAAACCCTCCGGTTTATATAGACACCGGAGGGGGCTAGGGTTACACAAGGTCGGTTACAAAGGAGGAGATATACATATCCGTATTGCCTAGCTTGCCTTCCACGCCAGGTAGAGTCCCATCCGGACACGAGATGAAGTCTTCAATCTTGTATCTTCATAGTCCAACAGTCCGGCCAAAGGATATAGTACGGATGTCCGGAGACCCCCTAATCTAGGACTCCCTCAGTAGCCCCTGAACCAGGCTTCAATGACGATGAGTCCGGCACGCAGTGTTGTCTTCGGCATTGCAAGGAGGGTTCCTCCTCCGAATACACCACGGAAGAATTTGAATACAAGGATAGTGTCCGAACCTGCAAAATAAGTTCCACATACCACCGTAGAGAGAATAATATTTCCACAAATCTAATCTGCTGACACGTTTTGGCAACATGACATCACGCCATGGCTCGGTGATTATTCGAACCGTTGTTCTTTAACTAGCCCCACACATAACGCGAGGCAGTTTCTTGACACGTCTTGTCAAAGCAGAGATCGTGTCCCCCTTATTACGGGATTCTCATCAATACGGTCGTGGGTAACCCAACCATGCCTAGGACTCCTAGATTTTAGGTAAGTCTCAAACGACCACGAGGAGGATGCTTGATATTCACCCTCTTTATAAAGGGCCAAGGCTTTTACTTTTTTCCTCCCGTGCTCAATCGAATCCCTCCCCAGCCTCGAGTTCTAACACTCAAAGCCTAGGTCGGGTGCTTCGGATCTTCAATCATGTCCGGATCCAGCCTCCAGGGCCGGTGGATGCCCTCCTCCGTCACGGAAGAGGATATCAAGAAGTTGAGGGAGGCAAGATACCTGACCGCTGAAGTCTCACATCGGCTGCCCGCCCGAGGGCAGGTCGTCCCTACTCCTGAACCTAATGAAGACGTCGTGTTCATCTCCCACTTCCTCCGAGGACTAGGCCTTACTCTGGATCCCTTCGTAAGGGGTTTGATGTTCTATTACGGGCTTGATTTCCACGATCTAGCCCCGGATTGCTTTCTCCACATCTCGGCATTTATTGTCATATGCGAGGCCTTCCTCCGCATTACCCCTCACTTTGGCCTGTGGCTCAAGACCTTTGATGTGAAGCCGAAGACGGTCGAAGGGCAGTATGCAGCATGCAGGGGTGTATTAATAAGCAAGATTGTCGGAGCTTCGTGGCCAAAAGGTTCCTTTCCAGACGTGTCCGTATTATGGCAACGGGAGTGGTTCTACATCACCGCTCCCAGAAGTGCCAAGTGGGTAGCTTCCCCCGCCTTTCGCTCGGGCCCTCCACCACAACTGATGTCATGGATCAGCAGGGGCTGAGCTGGGGTCTAGCCAAGGATGTGCCCATACTGCAGAGCCGCATCCGGGATCTCTTCGAGGGAGATTTTAGTTTAGTTATGGTAGTGCAAGTCATGCTGGTTCGTCAAGTCCGGCCTTGCAAACGCCGGCCCCTCCGCTTGTGGGAATTCAACCCAGAAGGACCGCACGCTATTCAGAATTTCCTCGGCCTAACGCACAAGGAGATGTACAAGTCGTTCTTTGGAACCCAAATAGAGTGTCCGGACACTTCCGAGGACGTGGGCCTGAGCAGCAACCGCACCGCGGCCCAAGTAAGTAATTCTCTAGCCGAACACACCGTCTTTCATTTATCATGATGTCATTCTGAAGAATCGCTTTTTGACCAGGACTGGATAACAAAGGCGAAGATGATCCGGTGTTCGGCCCCCCTTCCCAAAGGCTTGGACAATCCAGTGCTGGAAAAGATGCTCGAGCCAGCACCTTGCCTGGTGCCCTCAAAGGAAGATGAAGGGGGGAATAAAGAGGGCGAAAGCGGGCCCCCACCGCTACCTATTCCAACCGAGGGAACGGGCGCCTTCGTGAGGGAGGATAACCAAGGGAAGGAATCTGACGTTCCCTCGCCCCGGGGGAGGAAGAGGACTACCTCTGATGACCGGGAAACCAAGGTTTCCAAACGAGAGAAGAAAACTCCACCAGAGGGTCCCGCCTCGGAGGGTGCTCTTGCCGCACAGAGTCCGTGCGGGGATCAGCCCTCTAACGAGCTGTAAGTAATCACAAAGTACTTAATAGTGAAGATATTCTACCTTACTTCCGAGGAAGATAACTGAAGCATCTATGTTGCAGTTCGGATCTGAGCCCTTCTCAGCAGAGCTCGTCTTCGGGGGATCTTCTTCCGAAGATGATGGAGAGCGAAATGCCTCCCCCGGACTCCCTGGCTCAAGAAGCGGGCGACCTTGAAGTGTCATCACAGAGAGTTTCTCCGGATCCGGCAAGGCCAGAAGGTAATCCCATGGTCACCCGAAGCCCTCAGTATCCGGCTCTTGAAGAGAGCAACCAAAAGAATCCGGCTCCGTCTGGTATGCGGTCGGACGCACTGAGGGATCTGCTAGGGCGAGCCACTATCTCAGAAGAGCACTGTACATTGATGGGCACGGTGATTGAAAGGATTTCGTCCGCCAAAAGCAGGTTGCATGAAGCCTTTATGAGTCTACTGACGGGCTTTGAGGTACGTGAAATGATATGCATCCGCACATTTTTAGGTGTGCCCTGTGTAGATAGTAGCCCCTGAGACTCTGGTTGTCATCGAAAACAGCGGCGAACAGAGGATCGTAGTCCCTCATAATAACCATACTGCTTTTATGTGCAGGTGTCTGGAGCTCTGGTGGCTAGCTGGACTGATGGGGTTGCCGAACTAAAGCGGCAACTGGATGCGGCGGATGCCGACATCGAGCTTGTTAACAAGCGGCTTGCTGAGGCCCAAGGTAGGTGATATTTATAGTGTATGTCACATAGTAAGAGCAGCGTGATGCCAGTATCTTTAATATGTTGCGACTGTAGATGGAGCTGCCACCGTGGAGGACTTGCGGGCGGAGCTTGCCCGAGCCAAGGAGAAAGCAAGGAGTAGTAATGCGGCCGCTTTGAAGGTGGCCGAAGAGTTGAAAGCCGAGAAGGCCGCTCATAGTGAGAGCAAAGAGAAAATGGCCGAAATGGCTGTGAAGTTAAAAGACACTGCCGACCGCTGCCAGTTTCTTGAGGAAGAAAACCGGGCGAAGGCTACGGACCTTGAAAAGGCCACAATGGCGACCAAAGGCACCCGCTCTGCAATGAGAGTGAAGGAGGAACTGCGTGAAGTCGGGGACATTGTGGCTGGGAAGCCCTTTATGCTGTGGAGGAAGTTCGGCGATCCGCGGTATGCCCCTCTAGATCGGCTGTGGAGTTCGGCCAACGCATATCTGAACTTAGCGGCGAGCGCTGTCGATGCGGCCGAATACTTCTGAGATCAGACAGATCGTGAAGTGGACAAGATATTCTGGTCGCAATTTAATGTTCCAGAGCGTCCGCTTCCATTGACTGATCAGCTTGCCGAATGGGCCGAACTCAATAGATTGTCCGGACTCGCCATGAGGTCTGCCGTGGATCATCTATGGCCGGAAAGGCCAAAGCCGAACAACTATATTAGCTTCGTGCAACAGTTCCTTGGTGCGGTGCCGCGCATTAATGCGATGAAGAGGTCGGCGTGCATAGAGGGCTCGTGGACGGACCTTGCCCGTGTCAAAACATACTGGGCGGAGATGGATGCCACCACTGTCGCGGCGCAGGGTTCGGCCATAGGCCGAGTGACTGTCGAGCACTATTTTGAAGAAGTTCTTGAGGGCGCTCGTACGATAGAGGCCCAGTGCTCGAAGAATGTTATGTTTGAGTGACATGTATTCCCATTGTAAAAACAACATTTTATTGAATTTATCAAGGCTGTATTTATACTTTTGCCCGAAAGTATTGTGATGCCTCCTGTGCGGCCGTTTATGTATACATGTATATAACCTGAAAGATTGTAGTCGTCGGCTTCAGCCCCCACGCATATAATGCGGGGGTGTTCGCAGAAGATGCGTATTCACACTTAATCCAACGTCTTGGTCCTAATAAGGAGGTGATAGCGCAGCGAACTAGGCAACCAGACTATAATGCTTTAACACTTTCACTTAGCCATAGGAGTTTGACAGTGGGGCTACTATATAGCCCCTGGTGGCTCCGCACTCGTCCGGATTCGGGGTGCGTACATGCCTGGCCGGGAAACGGCCCTTCGTTAATGCGAAGTAATCCCGAAGATTCCAATAGATCATCGAGTGGTTGACCAGTCTCACGCTATATCATGACAGTCAGTTTTCGGCTTTCTCTACTGAGGAGCTCGTCCAGATGAACCTGGGCACAATCGCAGTAGTTCTCCTGGTGCCACCTTAGCTGATAGAGCGGAACGTAAGGCAGCAAAACACAGGAGCCGGGCAAACCCAACATTTGACCAAAGACATGATTCGGAGCTGATGCATATAAGGCCAAACTCGCGACGCCGAACACTCCCTAAGGTATTCGGTCTTTATGGTGTAAACCGGGTCGAAACAATACCCTTTGTAATAAGCCCCTGGTGTCCAGGTACGTGCATTACTCTAGCGTGGCCACATGACAAGACGTCAGCATCCTTCTCGGTTGTACTGAGAATCCGAGGGATGTAAATCAACAAGAAACAGTAAAAAAAGGTTTACGCAGGGTCTTAATCTACAAAGAATCCTTGGAACGGGTCCCTGCTGCACGTCTGCGCCTGTGTCTCCGTTGTGCCGTATCCTAGACGGGTGTACCACGATGGTCATCTGAAAAAGAGAGGAACTTAATTGAAAAGTTGTCGTGCAAAAGTTAAGTTATACTAAATAAACAATATATAGTTGAAAATGAGTAAAGGTGAGCCTTATTGCCACTTTTGCGCGCGCGTTGATCCCCTTGTATTGTAATAGGGGTATAGCCATCAAACCTGTATTAATTACATATAGCTGAGCTGGACTCGTCTAGCCGTGTCCGTGGTCTTAACAACCTGTCAAATGCTTGAGTTGGTGAGGCCGTTTAGTGTGCGGCGGCCAAGGTGGCCACACCGTCTTTGGCGTGCAAGGAGCGCTCAATATTTCCATTTACTGTAATGATGCCGCATGGACCGGGCATCTTGAGCTTGAGGGAAGCGTAATGCGGTATTACGTTAAAGCGAGTGAAAGCTTCGCGTCCGAGTAGTGCTTGATAGCCACTTTGGAACGGAGCGACGTGGAAAGTTAAATTTTCGCTGCGGAAGTTATCGGAGAAGCCGAATATAACCTCTAGTAGCAGGGAGCCCCTGCAGTGAGCCTCGGGCCTGGCATTACTCCTTTAAAGGTAGCATTGCTGCGACAAATTTTTGTTGGGTCTATCACCATTTTGCGGACTGTGTCATGATATATCAGATTCAAACTGCTGTCGTCGTCCATCAGGACTCGGGTGAAGTGGTATCCATCAATTATTGGATCTAATACAAAGGCAGCCCATCCTGCACGCCGGATACTTGCCGAGTAATCCCGATGGTCGAAGGTGATCGGTTGGGACAACCAGTGGCGGAGCTCCGCGGTGATAGGCCCTGGGGCATGTTCCTCTAAAGGTGCCGCTTTGTCTCTCTGTTTTATCATGTGTAACACATTGACTGTTTTGACTTCTGGTGGGAATTTCTTCTGCTCCCCTGTGCTTTGCTTGCGAGGTTCGTCCTTGTCTTCACTTGGTGTATCCTGCCCCTTGTGTTCGGCGTTGAGCTTGCCGGACTGTTTGAAGACCCAACATTCTTTGTGGGTATGATTTGCAGGTTTATCAGGGGTGCTATGGATCTGACATATTTGATCCAGAATTTTGTTTAGGCTAGATAGTTCGTCTCTGTTGCCTTTGGAGGGCGGCTTCTGCTGGCCTGGCCAAGAGCTTCTAAATCCGGCGTTTACCGCGGTGCTCTTCGGGCTGTCTTCCTTATTCCGGCGCTTATTCTTGTTGCGTCGTGATTTCCCGTTTCCATCCCTGACTTCGGATGTACTTGGGTCGCTGGTGCTGCATCTGGCTAACCAGCTGTCCTTGCCTGCGCAAAAACGGGTCATGAGTCTTGTTAATGCTGCCATTGTTCTCGGCTTTTCTTGACCGAGGTGTCTGGCAAGCCATTCGTCTCGGACGCTATGCTTAAAAGCTGCTAAGTCTTCGGTGTCCGGACAGTCGACTATTTGGTTCTTTTTAGTGAGGAACCTGTTCCAAAGTTTTCGGGATGACTCACCGGGCTGTTGAGTTATATGACTTAAATCGTCTGCATCTAGTGGTCGGACATATGTCCCTTGAAAATTTGCCCGAAAGGCGTCTTCGAGTTCTTCCCAGCTTCCGATGGAGTTTTCGGGGAGGCTTTTAAGCCAGTGCCGAGCTGGCCCTTTGAGCTTGAGGGGTAAGTACTTGATGGCCTGGAGATCATCTCCTCGATCCATATGGATATGGAGGATGTAATCCTCAATCCAGACCCCAGGGTCTGTTGTTTCGTCATACGCCTCTATGTTTACGGGTTTGAATCCCTCTGGAAATTCATGATCCAGCACCTCGTCGGTGAAACATAGAGGGTGTGCGGCACCCCTGTATTTGGGTGTACCGTGGTATTCGGATGTTTGTTGTGTTGCATTGTATGTTGGAGCGCGTCTGCGTGGTCCATAGATGGATCTGGTTGCGCCGTCCTTTTGATGCGAGCCCTTACGTGGATCGCGTACTGGTTAATGTGCGGCGTCGATTGCCGCTTTATGTTGGCTATGAGGTCGTCTATCCGACCGGATGGCCGTTTTATTTTTTTTAATTGTGGAGGATCTAAGGCCTCCTCATCAAATTCAGGTAGCAACTTTCGCTTCGGATAGCTCTTGGTGTGGCGATTACTGCCGTATTTCGCTGCAGTGTTGAGTACTTCACTCCATTCGATTTTGAGTGTGTCTTGTGCAACCTTGAGCCTTTGCTTCTATTTTTCCAGACTCCTCACCGTGGCAACAAGCCTTTGGTGGGCATTACGTTGCTCCTGGCGCCTGTCCAGTGTGATGTGTTCGGACTGTTATCTTCGACGGGGTTGGGTTGTTCGGCTTGATTTTCCGTGTTGCCGTGGTCGGGCAATGGTTCACCCTGCTCTAGCGCTGGGTCTATGTGATCGTTATTTCTGCCGAGGCGGGATTTGGAGCGGCGTTTACGCCGCCGCTTTGGCTGCTGCTCGAGGGAACCATCCTTCGCTGTGTCCTTCCGTTCCTCGTCGTTATTTTCTTTGGGTGTGTCCACCATGTATACGTCATGTGATGAAGTGGGCGTCCAGTGCCCTGTGGGCAGTGGTTCCTCTTCGCCTCCCGCATCATCGTCCATACTGTCGATGCCTTCGGAGTCAGAGTCGAGCATGTCGGTTAAGTCATCGATAGTGGCTACTAAGTGGGTGGTGGGTGGGCGGCGAATTTCTTCATCATCCGTATCCCAATCCCGCCGGACGTAGTTTGGCCAGGACTCTAATGACAAGGAGAGAGACCTTAATGAGTTTAGTATGTCTCCAACGGGCGAGTGCTGAAAAATATCTGCGGAGGTAAACTCCATGATCGGTGCCCAATCGGATTCGACAGGAACGGGCGCAGGCGTTTCGGAGTCCGGCAGTTTGACAACACGGCTCTCGTGAAGGGTAAGGTCGATATTCGGATCGATCTCCGCAAAGGATACGACCTCCATGGTGGGGTCTATCCACCCGTCCACGAATGGTGAAACTGGCTCCGAATTGAGGGTCGGAGCAGCTGCCGGTGCGATTTCTCGAACACTGTCCGATGGTAGAGCTAAATCGTACTCATCGTGACCACGCGGCGCACAAGCCAGGGGCTCGAATCCGTCGAAGATCAAGTCTCCGCGGATATCAGCCGTGTAGTTTAAGCTTCCAAACCTGACCTGGTGGCCAGGGGCGTAACTTTCGATCTGCTCCAGATGGCCAAGCGAGTTGGCCCGCAGTGCGAAGCTGCCGAACACAAAGATCTATCCGGGGAGAAAAGTCTCACCCTGGACTGCATCGCTATCGATGATCGTAGGAGCCATCAAGCCTAATGGCAACGACACAGAGGAACTCTCAATGAAAGCACCAATGTCGGTGTCAAAACTGGCGGATCTCGAGTAGGGGGTCCCGAACTGTGCGTCTAAGGCGGATGGTAACAGGAGGCAGGGAACATGATGTTTTACCCAGGTTCAGGCCATCTTGATGGAGGTAAAACCCTACGTCCTGCTTGATTTATTCTTGATGATATGATTATTACAAGAGTTGATCTACCACGAGATCGGAGAGGCTAAACCCTAGAAGCTAGCCTATGGTATGATTGTATGTTGTCCTACGGACTAAAACCCTTCGGTTTATATAGACACCGGAGGGGGCTAGGGTTACACAAGGTCGGTTACAAAGGAGGAGATATACATATCCGTATTGCCTAGCTTGCCTTCCACGCCAAGTAGAGTCCCATCCGGACACGAGACAAAGTCTTCAATCTTGTATCTTCATAGTCCAACAGTCTGGCCAAAGGATATAGTCCGGCTGTCCGGAGACCCCCTAATCCAAGACTCCCTCGGTTACTGCCTGCTCCATTCCCGTTTCCATTCTTGGGGCCGCTATAGTTATGCAAACTACCTCCATTGTGAGTGTGGCCTCCATGATTATCGGTCAATCCTCCCGAGTTCGGGGTGAAATGGGCTTCTGCTGAGCTCCAGAATTGTACTTTCCTTGTCCATACTTCCTCTTGCGGCTCTCAATCTGCTGCTTCCCTTCAATCATAAGTGCCTTGTCTACCATCTCCTGGTAGTTGTTAAATGTTGCCACCATCAACTGCATGCTCGTCTCATCATTAAGCCCTTCCATAAACTTCTCTTGCTTCGCGGCATCTGTGGCCACATCATCAGGGGCATAATGAGATAGCTTGCTAAACTCATCTACGTACTGGGTCACAGTACGATTTCCCTGGCGCAAGTTGCAAAACTGATGCTTCTTCATGCTCATAGCTCCAGTTGAGGCATGGGCTATGCGGAAGGCTTGCTGAAACTGCTCCCAAGTAACATTGGCTATGGGAAAAGTGGCTGTGTAATTCTCCCACCATGCGGCTGCGGGTCCATCCAATTGGTGTGCGGCAAAACGCACCCTCTCAGCATCTGTGCAACCGGTAGTGGTTAGCTCCCTTCCAATCCTACGTAGCCAATCATCCGCAACTATGGGCTCAATGCTACTAGAAAACACCGACGGTTGTAACCTCAGAAAGCGGGCTAAGTTGTCAACTAGAGGTGGTGGCGGTGGGTTGTTGTTGTTGTTGTTGTTGTTGTCGTTGCCCTGATTCTGAACTAACAACTGCATCAAGGCATTCTGCTGCTGGATCAACTGAGTGAGCTCCGGTGGGAAAGCAAAACCGGGTCACATCTCGGAGGCATCTGATGGGTTTTAGAGGGGAGAGATTAGAATAGAATGGGGTCTAAGGAGAAAGCACTGCCCATATGATCATGAGACAAACACAATCATATCATATCACTCAATCATTCAAACAAGGGCATACAATCGATGTAACTATCATTATAGTGCTCGGACTATTCTATATACATGGGAAACACTACTGATCATATGGTGGTGTACTAGAAATTTTGATCGGTGGAAGACTCCATGATGTCTGCTCCAGCTTCGTCTTCATAATTATCATCACTATCATCGGGGTCGGAGTCGGTGTCATCGATGATGATGTAGTCTTCAGAACGAATTTCCTTGGGTTCATCGTCTTCTCCTCCTGGCGCGGGGTCTCCCATGAAAACTCCTAGCTTCCTTGTCATGTCGTCATTCCGCTCCACAAGTATCATCATTTCCTCTCCATATCCATCGCATGTAGACTTAAGCTCCTCTTCTAGCTCTGTGATCCTGGTCATCGCTTTCTTCAAATCTATCATGCTTGAACACATCTGGTTCTCCTGGCGACGAATATGATGGTTTAACTCCTGGATGAATGCTGCAATGGACATGTCCTTCCTGGTGCTGATCATCTCCCATTGCTCATCTTGACGCCCACATATCTGGTAGATAGTGTCCTTAAGCTCCTTGTGGTAAACTTCGCCGATGCGTCCTATGGCGATGTGGGCTGCCATGCTCTTGCCGAGACTCCAGGTTGGTGCGTCAAAGAAAACTCTATGGGTTTAGTGATTGGTGTGAACGTCCTTCCTGGGATATGAACTTAAATCAACCAACACTCCTCTTCTGGTAAAGTGGCGGTGTAGGTCCCGGTGAAGCTTGGTATTCCGATGTTCAGGTACCTAGTGACTTCCTTCAAATGTCGTCCAAATGGGGTGTCCTCATCCGGCTGTGTAAACTTGTTCCTTGAGTCTGCCATCCTAAAGTGTAGAAAATGGAGAGGAGTCAGAAATGAGTAGAGAAGAGTGACCTATGGCTCATCTTAGTGGTCGTGTCCTACATTCAACCTGGCTCTGATACCATCTTGTAGCAACCCGACCTCAGACGGTCAAGTCTCTGTGTTAAGTGTCATCCCTGGATCGGTAATGCTGACACACACAATACTCGAAGGATTTATAACAGAGTAGCAATCACACACTTAATACATTGAATGTCTCAAAATTGAACTAATTATAATAAATATGGCTTAAGGCCATCTAAAAACGATAACATCAGAAGGCTTGGAAGATAAAGTGAGTCCATCAACTCCAACGGCATAGCTGAGTGCATGACAAACAACCTACGGCATCTTACTCCTCGTCTGAAAAGTCTGCAATAGGATATGTTGCAGCCTGAAAACGGGTCAGCAGATGAAATATGCTGGCAATATAACACAGTAGAGCAATGAACAGATAAATGCTATCACTACATGGATATTTGGCTAGTGGAGGCTCTATGGTTATAATGTTTTTGCAAAAAGCCAATTTTTCCCTACAACAAAGGAATATATTTTATTTAACTATCATGGTAGTTGAAACATTGAGAATGGTACCCCCATCTCAATTCCAATTAAAAGTAATAATCAACCCAACAGATTAATTTAGAGTGATGAGATCCATATGATAATACACAAACCAGATACTCAAGTTGTCCATAACCAAGGACACGGCTAACCATGATTAGTTTGTACACTCTGCAGAGGTTTGTGCACTTTTCCCCACAAGACTCTATCTCCTCCGTTGGATTTCTCACACTACATGGTGTTTGAGAAATGGATGACCGAGACACAGTTTTTCAGAAGCATTAACTCTAACCCCGGGTAGACAGTACCAACCTACATCCCCTACATCTGCTAGCCTACCACTTGAAGAGGTCATGCAACTTACTCCACCATGCTAGAGCCCATAATAGCTTGTGGCTGCACACGGAAGTTTCTAGCATGAATAATCTTATTATCCCTTTGAGCCTGGGTGGCGGACCATAGGAGGATCACACGGTAAAACCCTGAGATCTCCTAGGACAACACTGGTATAACCCCAGGTGCCCAAAACCAACAATCCACCCAGATGTGTATTAAAGTTTCCACCTTAGAATTTAACCATTAATTAACAAACTCACATCTGTCATGGATACACTCAAACCCAATCCACGTCTAATAGCATAGCATAGCGTTATAAGCATAACGTAGTAGTAACTCCCAAGGGTTTGAAAATGAAACAGGTAATAGGTTCTACCTCATCAACTACTTCCCAATACCCACATGTTAATCACATCCTAATCATGCAGTGTTTGAGGATTGTAACTAATGCATAAAAACTGGGTACGAAAGAGTATGATCAATGTGTTACTTGCCTTGCCGACGATCCGCAAAACCTAGTGACTTGTAGCAGCACGCTTCGCACTCCGAGTGTTCTATCGCAAACAAACAATATCATACATAAGCAATCAAGCAAAGATGCACAGCTAGAACTCACATAAGAAGATCTAACCAGAAAGTTCAACTAAAGAACTCCAGTTTGCAAAAAGAATCAAATGAAACGGAGCAACGAAACTCAAACTGCGAAAGAAACAAGATCCGATTACTAATCTGGACTAAAGTCAAATTTTACTGTGTCAAAATCTTGCTCAAGTTGGTCAAACAGAAAGAGAGCTTCAAGACGAAGACCTAGGCACTTGTTTCACCTGATTTGGATAAATGAGCGAAAAGATAAACTAAAACGAAGATCAGGGCAGAAATCGCGATAAAAAATAATCACGGAAAAACCCTGGAAAGGAAAACTGACGAATAGGCTAACGAACGAATGTTCGCTATCTGCGGCTAACGGACGAACATCGTTCGTTAAAACAAACATACGGACGAACGTCCGCTAAATAAATAAACTGACGGAAAATCGGACGAACCGATCTATATAAAAAAACGAGATCTAGAAAAAACCAAACAGTTTTTCTGAGAAAACCGACGAACGGCGGCGGCTACCTCCGGCGAGATGGCGGGACGGCGGGACGGCAAGGCGGCGACGCGGGACGACAGGGCGACGACGCGGGAGGCGAGCGGCGGCGGCGGGCGGCGCTGGCGGCGGCGAGCGACGGGCGGCGCTAGGGTTCAGTGAGGCGCGGCGCGGCTTGGGCTGTCGGGGTCGCGGGCCTCAGCTTTTAAAGCCGGCCGGGCCAAGTGTCCTAGCCGGACATGACCCGGTAAGTCGGTTACCTTTTTTATAAAATCCTAGCGCAGAAAAACTAACGAAAGTAATACTAAACGGACTCCAAATATCCCAAAATAAATTTTTGCGGCCCTCTAAAAATATTCTAGACAAAGTGAATATTTATTTGGGCCTCTAATACAATTTTGAAAAATGCGTATTTTTCCTAATTCAAATAAAATAGCATTAAAATCCAAATAAAACTCATTATTTGATTTTTAGTGTTTTTCCTCCAATATTTCATTTATTTTGGAGAAGTCATATTATCTCCTCTCATATATTTTTAATATGAAATATTTTCGGAGAGAAAAATTATTAAAACCAAAATGATCCTTGTTTTGATATTTGACAAAATTCAAATATGAAAATGGTGAAATCCCCAACTCTCTCTGTGGGTCCTTGAGTTGCTTAGAATTTCCAGGATCGCAACTTGGAATGCAATAAAATATGATATACATGAATGACCTATGTATAACATTCCAAATTGGAAATTTGGGATGTTACACCTACTAACACTCAAAAGATCATGACTACATTAAGCTCGTGACCCATTGGTTTGGTAATCATAGACATGAACGAAACCCCTTCGTTCAATGACCGATAGCGGAACCGTGGACATCCATATTGGTCCCTATGATTACACGAATGATATTTGAGTGAACCTTTGGTTATCATGTAATGTTACCTTTGCTTCGCAATACTTTACAAAACCCGGTGTGCATCGGTATCCTCCAGAATCCTCACCATGCTCACTATACCGTTGCTCCCATTACCCACTACAAAAAAAGACACATCCGTGACAATTTGGCCCGAACGAAAAAAATATGTCATGGTTATGACACATCTATGAAGATAATTGTGAAAAAACCACGTATCATCATAGATGTGGTGGGCTCCTACTTATATGATAAAAAATCATGAGAAAAATGGGCTTTTCGTCCAGGGCGGGCCGGGGATGCACTTGCATGACATTCTTTGGGCCGTCCATGACATAAAAAATCATGGTAGAAGTGAGGGCGAGGAAATTTTCGAGGAGTTCCTGGTTACCGTGGGTGGTCAGGCCAAGCGATGCAGTGTGGTTTGCGCGTTTCTCTCTCGTATGCGCACGTGGTGCGAGCCGTGTTCGCTATAACTGAACCTGAGCGAGAGAGGCATTCGCTTACTGAACCCAAGCGATCGATCGATCCCACTACGTACTGAAGCCGATAGATCCCTTGGCTGCTACCTGAACCTGAGCGATTCTTTTGCTGCTACTGCTAACTGAACCTGAGCGATCGATCGCTGCTGCTGCTGACTGAAGCCGATCGATCCCCCGTGCGAGACGTAGCCAGCCGGTGTGTTGGGTTGCCTCTCGATGAACAGTGACCGTTGCTATCGCGTGCACGATACGTAGAATGAGTTGAGATGTGGTGAGTCGAGACGATTGGTTGGTTGTGGATGAACAGTTCCCAGTGGGGGTTGGATGAACAGGACCCCGATATATTAGGTGGTTACCGCTGGATGAACAGGACCCCAAGGAGGCCGCCACACCCCAGTCGGTTGGGGGTGGATGAACAAGACCCCGTGGAGGCTGGATGAACAGTAGCCGTGGAGGCTGGATGAATAGTATCCCGTGGATGAACAGTGGCTGGTGGAGGTTGGAGGAAGTCCATGGTGGATGAACAGTAGCTCGTGGAGGCTGGAGCGAGGTAATCGATGGTGGATGACCAGGATCCTGTTTCGACCATAGGCGCTCGAACAGAAGTCTGTTTCCTCCGTTTTGTGGTACGCCACACCCTCCCGATCAACAGGACCCCATTTCGACCGTACGCACTCGAACAGAAGCCCGTTTCCTCCGTTTTGCGGTATGCGAGACCCTTCTCGATGAACAGGACCCCGTTTTGACCGTACGTGGTCGAATAGAAGGTTGTTTCCTCTATTCTGTGGTACGCCAGACCTTGTTTCGGCTGTTTTGTCCAAGCTGGTTGGCTCCCGATGAACAGGACGCATTCTAACCCAGTCGGTTTCCTCCCGATGAACACGACGTTGTTTCCTCCGTTACGACCCAGCTGGTTGTCTACCAATGAACAGGATGACATCGTTGTCGCATTAGAGACCCCGCCCGTATGTATGTACGTAGCCGTATTTACTTTCTTGCAGCGTGGTTGTACGCATGTGTACACGATATAGACAGGACTATGTGACATGCTACTTTGGTGCGTCTATTTCAACATGTGTCGCTCCTTACTCGGCCACAGTACATCGCTGCAGAGAGACCGATCGACCGCTATGTACGTACACGTTCGTGACCAAACAGATAACACTACCTTCGCTTTGATCTGGTGGGTCCCAGCTTTTAGGGGTAAGAAGGCACTCCCTTCCATGTGAAGATGTAGCTAGCGGGTCCCAGCTATGAAGGGGGACACTTTTTTTGTGAAATACAGAGGACCTTCCGGTGGGTCCCTGCTGCTGGTGGAGGAATCATTATTATGTGCGTAATAAGGAGGCACTTCCTTGCATGCGGCTGTGGACCTAGCTGCCAGCCTATCCACGTACAGTCCTCTTTCGATGGATGTCGCTTGTTGACCATGCCGCGCTGAGAGCACCAAGGCAGTGGACGATAGTGAGGCCTAGGAAGGGAACGACATAGAGCCGGGGAAGACTCGACATTTGTTTCCCACACGGAGGGGAGTACGAGGGTTTACTGGTTTGTTTGTTATTGCCGGAGAATAACAACATGTGTGGGTGAGTAGATGGAAGGCCTAGACAGCGGTGGGAGTAGGGTGGGGCGGTGAGGCCTGCACGGCCGCACAGCCGGCCATGGGAGGCATGAGCAGGCGGTCCCCCCTGGTGCTAGTTTGGGAGGCTGCTTGATAACCTACAAGTATAGGGGATCAATTGTAGCTCTTTTCGATAAGTAAGAGTGTTGAACCCAACGAGGAGCAGAAGGAAATGACAAGTGGTTTTCAGCAAGGTAATGTCTGCAAGTGCTGAAATTGTAAGTAACAGAGTAGCTTGATAGCAAGATAATTTGTAACGAGCAAGTAAATGATGATAGTAACAAAAGTGCAGCAAGGTAGCCCAATCCTTTTGAGGCAAAGGACAGGCCAAAACAGTCTCTTATAGTAAGCAAAGCGTTCTTGAGGGTACATAGGAATTTCATCTAGTCACTTTCACCATGTTGATTTGGTTTGTGTTTGCTACTTTGATAATTTGATATGTGGGTGGACCGTTGCTTAGGTGTTGTTCTTACTTGAACAAACCTCCTACTTATGATTAACCCTCTCGCAATCGTCCGCAACTATGAGAAAAGTATTAATAATAAATTCTAACCATAGCATTAAACTTTTGGATGCAATCGGTCCCTTATGAAATAGCGCATACACTAGGGTTTAAGCTTCTATCACGCTGGCAACCCATCATCTACTTACTACTCCACAATGCATTCCCTTAGGCCCAAATATGGTGAAGTGTCATGTAGATGTAGTCGACATTCACATGACACCACTAAGGGAATCACAACATACATATTATCAAAATATCAAACACATATCAAGTTCACATGATTACTTGCAACATAATTTCTCCCGTGACCTCAAGAACAAAAGTAACTACTGACAAATGATAATCATGCTCAAGATCAGAGAGGTATTAAATAGCATATTGGATCTGAACATATAATCTTCCACCAAATAAACCATATAGCAATCAACTAAAAGATGTAATCAACACTACTAGTCATCCACAAGCACCAATCTATAGTTCTGGTAACAAGATTGAACACAAGAGATGAACTAGGGTTTGAAATGAGATGGTGTTGTTGAAGATGTTGATGGAGATTGCCCTCCCCAAGATGGGAGATTTGTTGGTGATGATGATGACAATGATTTCCCCCTCCGGGAGGGAAGTTCCCCCGGCGGAATCGCTACGCTGGAGGGCAAAAGTGCTCCTGCCCAAGTGCCACCTCGAGACGGCGGCACTCCATCCCAAAAGTCCTCTCCTTATTTTTTTAGATCAAAATGACTTATATACCAGAAGATGGGCACCGGAGGTGAGCCTGGTTGAGCACAACCCACCAGGGCGCGCCTGGGCTCCCTAGCGCGCCCAGGTGGGTTGTGCCCACCTGGTAGGCCCCCTCTGGTACTTATTTGCTCCAATATTCATCATATATTACATAAAAATTCTCCGTGAAGTTTCATCTTGTTTGGAGTTGTGCAGAATAGGTAGCCTAACATAGCTTTTCCAGGTCCAGATGTCTAGCTGTCGGAGTTCTCCCTCTTTGTGTGTACCTTGCAAATTATGAGAGAAAAGGCATTAGAATTACTCCAAAAAGCATTATTATGCATAAAAACATCATAAATAACAGTAGGAAACATGATGCAAAATGGACGTATCAACTCCCCCAAGCTTAGACCTCGCTTGTCCTCAAGCGAAAACCAATATCGAAAAACATGTCCACATGCTTAGAGAGAGAGGTGTCGATAAAAACAAAATACGGAAATAGAAGCATCATGTAGATTATTATAACATCAACAAACTTAAACATAAGACTTTTATCATAGAGCTTTCATCATAAACTTCTCATGAATAAGTAACAATTCATCACACAATCACAGTATAAAGCATAAACTCTATTAGAAACCAACAAACTATGTTCTCATTCAATTTTGCAACTACAATTCATCATCTTTTTAGGAAGGGTCACGTATCGGAGCCTCTCGGCAAGTCCACATACCTAACCATCATATAGTCTTCTATGATTGCTAACACTCTACATACACATGAGCAAAATGTTTCAATCGGACACATAGAAAGGTAGGGGTTTATAGTTTCGCCTCTCAACGTATTCACCTCAATGGTGATGTCAACAATAATAACTCATGCCACCTATATTCAACTGGACATGTGTGCCTAGATCTTTCCTCACCACATGATGCTTGCCGAAGGAGAAAAATAAGAAGGAATAGAGGGAAAACTTTGACTCTTTGCATAAAAGTAAATACATAAAAGTAAAAGATAGGCCCTTCGCATAGGGAAGCAGAGGTTGCCATGTGCTTATTTGCTTGTATGGTCAACCCCATAGTGCAAAATAATATCACGTTGTATTGCCCCTTGTGATAGTGACCTTTATTATGCAGTCTGTTGCTTTTATTCTTCACCATTACAAGTTCATGCAACGCTCAATTTTCTCTTACACTAAATGATCTCACACATTTAGAATCAATTTTTATTGCCTTATTGCACCGATGACAACTTACTTGATGGATCTTGCTCAATCCCTAGGTAGGTATGGTGGACTCTTGAAAATAAGATTTGGGTTTAAGGGTTTTTGGATGCACAAGTAGTATCTCTACTTAGTGAGGAATTTTTGGCTAGCAAAGATAGGGGCAAGCACCACATGTATTCACCTCAAAGATGTATGGCTGCTATATTCTTTGACTTTTGTGAAAAGATTGTTGAAGTTTTCATGGATGACTTTTCTGTTTATGGGAAGTCTTTTGATGATTGTTTACACAATCTTGATCGAGTCTTGCAAAGATGTGAGCAAACAAATCTTGTCTTGAATTGGGAGAAGTGCCATTTTATGGTTAATGAAGGTATTGTTTTGGGCCATAAAATTTCTGAAAGAGGTATTGAGGTCGACAAAGCTATGGTTGATGCAATTGAGAAAATGTCATGTCCTAAAGATATCAAAGGTATTTGTAGTTTCCTTGGTCATGCTGGTTTCTATAGGAGATTTATCAAAGACTTTTCTAAATTTCTAGGCCTTTTACAAATCTTTTGCAAAAGGATATTCCTTCTGTTTTTGATGATGATTGTTTAGAAGCCTTTGAAACACTCAAGAAAGCCTTAATTTCTACACCTATTGTTCAACCGCCTGATTGGAACTTGCCTTTTGAAATTATGTGTGATGCTAGTGATTATGATGTTGGTGCTGTTCTAGGACAAATAGTTGATAAGAAACTAAATGTTATTCATTATGCTAGTAAAACTCTAGACAGTGCACAATGAAATTATGCTACTACTGAAAAAGAATTTCTAGCAGTGGTGTTTGCTTGTGATAAATTTAGATCTTACATTGTTGACTCTAAAGTTATTGTTCACACTGATCATGCTACTATAAAATATCTTATGGAAAAGAAAGATGCTAAACCTAGACTTATTCGATGGGTTATCTTGCTACAAGAATTTGATTTGCATATCACTGATAGAAAAGGAGCAGAGAACCCCGTGGTCGATAACTTGTCTAGGTTGGAGAATGTCCTTGATGACCTACTACCTATTGATGATAGTTTTCCTGATGAGAAGTTAGCTGCAATAAATGTTTCTCATAATCCTTGGTATGCTGACTATGCTAATTACATTGTTGCTAAATATTTACCACCTAGTTTCACATACCAACAAAACAAAAATTCTTATATGATTTAAGACATTATTTCTGGGATGACCCACATCTTTATAAAGAAGGAGTAGCTGGTATTATTAGAAGTTGTGTACCTGAGCATGAACAGGGACAAATCCTACGGAAATGTCACTCCGAAGCTTATGGACGACATCATGCGGGAGACAGAACTGCTCATAAGGTATTGCAATCTGGTTTTTATTGGCCTAATCTCTTCAAGGATGCTCGTAAGTTTTTCTTATCTTGTGATGAATGTCAAAGAATAGGTAATTTTGGTAAGCGTCAAGAAATGCCTATGAATTATTCATTTGTTGTTGAACCATTTGATGTTTGGTGTTTTGATTACATGGGACCTTTTCCTTCCTCTAATGGGTATACTCATATTTTGGTTGCTGTTGATTATGTTACTAAGTGGGTAAAGGCTATTCCAACTAGTAGTGCTGATCACAACACCTCTATTAAAATGCTTAAGGAAGTTATTTTCCCAAGGTTTGGACTCCCTAGATATTTAATGACTAATGGTGGTTCACACTTTATTCATGGTGCTTTCCGTAAAATGCTTTCCAAGTATGATGTTAAACATAGAATTGCATCACCCTAGCATCCTCAGTATAGTGGTCAAGTTGAACTTAGCAATAGAGAAATACAATTAATTTTGCAAAAGACTGTCAATAGGTCTCGGAAGAATTGGTCTAATAAATTAGATGATGCGCTTTGGGCTTATAGAACAACATATAAAAATCCTATGGGTATGTCTCCCTTAAAATGGTTTATGGAAAAGCTTGTCATTTGCCTCTTGAGTTAGAACATAAAGCATATTGGGCAATTGAAGAACTCAACTATGATTTCAAACTTGCTGGTCAGAAGAGGTTATTTGATATTAGCTCATTAGATGAATGGGGAACCCAAGCTTATGAAAGTGCCAAGTTATTTAAAGAAAACGTTAAAAAGATGGCATGACAAAAGAATCCAAAAGCGTGAGTTCAAAGTTGGAGAATATGTTCTTTTGTACAACTCTCGTTTCAGATTCTTTGCAGGAAAACTCCTCTCCAAATGGGAAGGACCCTATGTTATCGAGGAGGTTTATCGGTCTGGAGCTATCAAAATAAATAATGCCGAAGGTACTAACCCGAAGGTTGTTAATGGGCAATGAATAAAACATTATATCTCAGGTATGCCCATTAATGTTGAAAGCAATATTATCCAAACTATAACACCAGAAGAACACATAAAAGAAACCTTCTAGAACACTCCATAATCATGAAAAAGAGGATGTACGTGATACGGTAAGTAAACAGACTCCAAAAAATCTGCAAAAATATTTTCTGTCCGTTTTGGAATATAATAAAAAATAGGAAAATAAGAAACAACCAGGAAGGTCACCCTGGTGGGCACAAGCCAGGCGTGCCCAGGTGGGTTGTGCCCACCTCGGGTACCTTCCGGACTCTGTTTTTCTTCTATTTGCTTGTTTCCCAAGATAAAAAATCTTTATATACCCCCAAACCTATTGACCATCGTATCGTGGAGAAATCTTTTGTTTTGTTTTCTTAATGTTTTTGGTCAGATCTGTCAAGCCAGGCATCATGTCTTCTCCCTCATCCAACAATGTAAACATGATGCTTGATTGATGAAGATCGAGCTGAAGAGAGAGGATCCTGAAGAACCTCTTGAAGGGAACAAGAGCAAGGAGGCCATCGGAGACCAAGCGCCGGTGGTTGAACAAGCCCTTCCTGCTGAGGAGGAAGAAGACGATATCCTTAAACCCTACTATGATTATCTTACCCCCACGGAGATTGAAGCCTTTCGAATCATTGAAACGGTTCATGTGCAAAATAAATATCTCACTTGTGAAAATATTCTCTTACAAGAGCACATCACCTTCCTCCAGAGCATCGTCCATAGATTGGAGAATCTCTTGATCATGAAGGACAAGATCTCTACTTCATCACCACCACCACCTCCTTCTTCATCACCAAAAGAAAATTGAGTATTGGGTATGGGCACTACCCTTGGCTTACGCCAAGCATTGGGGGACGTGCCCCGGTATCGTATCACCTCCACTATCTTTTGCCTTTACTTATCTTAGTTCGATCCATAGTTATCTTTTGCTTTAGATGAATAAAACTTTAGTTTGATCCTTTCTTTTCGAGAGTTTTCTTAGTGATCTATCCTTGTAATCGTGTGCGAGATATTTAATAAAGTTTAGTTTGAGTTTTGCTTTCTTTACTTTCATGCTTCAATAAAAAGAAAGGAAATAAATGAAAAGGATCATATGCTAATTTTATGGTAAGTAATGACATCACCTAAGGAAAAGTATGAGTAGAAAATTTTATTGTAGATTGAAAAACATAGCATTGGTCAATGATGCAATTCATGAAATAATTAATAAGCGAAGAGAAGATTCACATGCAAATACACTATCTTGGAAATCTTTTGTGATTGTGAGCACCCATCAAAATATTTTATGCCAAAATTGTTGACGTTGGACAAGGAAGACAACGTAATGATTTATGTTTGCTCATATTCACATAGAAGTTATATTGTCATAGATCCTTCAACATGTGGTGCTTGCCCCCATCTTTGCTAGCCAAAAATTCCGCACTAAGTAGAGATACTACTTGTGCATCCGAAAACCCTTAAACGCAAATCTTATTTTAAAGAGTCCACCATACCTACCTATGGATTGAGTAAGATCCTTCAAGTAAGTTGTCATCAGTGCAATAAGGCAATAAAAATTGCTTCTAAAGTGTGAGATCATTTAGCGTAAGAGAAAATTGAGCGTTATACGAACTTGTGATGGCAAAGAATAAAAGCGACAAACTGCATGATAAAGGTTGCTATCACAAGGGGCGATATAACATGACGTTCTTTTGCATTAAGGGATTGAGCATACAAACGAAAAGCACATGGAAACCTCTGCTTCCCTCTGCGAAGGGCCTATCTTTTACTTGTATGTATTTACTTTCATGCAAGAGTCAAAGTTTTTCTCTCTATTCCTTTTTCTTTTCTCTTTTGGCAAGCATCATGTGGTGTGGAAAGATCTAGGCACATATATCCAGTTGGATATGGGTAGCATGAGTTATTATTGTTGACATCACCCTTGAAGTGAATACGTTGGGAGGCGAAATTATAAGCCCCTATCTTTCTATGTGTCCGGTTGAAACGTTTTTCTCATGTGTATGCGGAGAGTATTAGCAATCATAGAAGACACCATATGATGGTTGAGTATGTGGACTTGCCTAAAGGCTCCGATACATGACCTTCCTGAAAAGATGATGAATTGCAGTTGCAAAGTTGACTGAGAACATAGTTTGTTGGTTTCCAATAGAGTTTATGCTTTATACTTCGATGGTGTGATGAATTGTTACTTATTCATTGGAAGTCTATAATAAAAGTTTTACGTTTAAGTTTGTTGTTGTTATAATAATTCACATGATGCTTCCATGTCCGTATTTTGTTTTTATCGACACCTCTCTCTCTAAGCATGTGGGCATGTTTTCGATTTCGGTTTTTGCTTGAGGACAAGCGAGGTCTAAGCTTGGGGGAGTTGATACGTCCATTTTGCATCATGTTTACCTTCTGTTATTTATGATGTTTTTATGCATAATAATGCCTTTTGGAGTAATTCTAATGCCTATTCTCTCATAATATGCAAGGTTCGCACAAAGAGGGAGAATTCCGGCAGCTGGAAATCTAGACCTGGAAAAGCTACTTCAGGCCACATATTCTACACAACTCCAAATAATCTGAAACTTCACGAGAAATTTTTATGTAATATTAAGAAATACTGGAGCAAATAACTACCGCTGGGGGGCCACCTGGTGAGCACAAGACACCAGGGCGCGCCTGGCCCCCCAGGCACACCCCGGTGGGTTGTGCTCAGCCCAGCCCACCTCCAGTGCCCATCTTCTGGTATATAAGTCATTTTGACCTAGAAAAACTAAAGAGAGGACATTAGGGATGGAGCGCTGCCGTCTCGAGGCGGAACTTGCGCAGGAGCACTTTTGCCCTCTGGTGGAGCGATTCCGCCGGGGGTACTTCCCTCCCGGAGGTGGAACTCATCGTCATCATCATCACCAACAACTCTCCCATCTTGGGGAGGGCAATCCTCATCAACATCTTCAACGGCACCATCTCCTCTGAACCTAGTTCATCTCTTGTGTTCAATCTTTGTACCGGAACCTCAGATTGGTACTTGTGGGTGACTAGTAGTGTTGATTACATCTTGTAGTTGATTACTATATGGTTTATTTGGTGGAAGATTATATGTTCAGATCCATTATGCAATTTAATACCCCTCTGATCCTGAGCATGTTTATCACTTGTGAGTAGTTACTTTTGTTCTTGAGGTCACGGGAGAAATCATGTTGCAAGTAATCATGTGAACTTGATATGTGTTCGATATTTTTGATAGTATGTATGTTGCAATTCCCTTAGTGGTATCATGTGAACGTCGACTACATGACACTTCACCATATTTGGGTCTAAGGGAATGCATTGTGGAGTAGTTATTAGATGATGGGTTGCGAGAATGACAGAAGCTGAAACCCTAGTTTATACGCTATTCCGTAAGGGACAGATTGGATCCAAAAGTTTAATGCTATGGTTAGAATTTATTCTTACACTAGTGGAATTAGAAGATTTGTCGTCAGCCACTTCTTTGTCGTCTGCTAGCAGATGCCAAATGATGGCTTTGCCGCCAGCTACCAAAAAACAGACGGCAAAGAGCTGGTTGACGGCAAAGGATGACTTTGCCATCAGCCACTGATACGTCTCCAAAGTATCTATAATTTTTTACTGTTCCATGCTATTATATTATCTGTTTTGGATGTTTATGGGCTTTATTATAAAATTTTATATTATTTTTGGGACTAACCTATTAACCCAGAGCCCAGTGCAAGTTTCTGTTTTTTCCTTGTTTTAGAGTATTGCAGAAAAGGTAAATCAAACAGAGTCCAATTGACCTGAAACTTCACGGAACTTATTTTTGGAACCGAAGCAACCCAGAAGACTTGGAGTGTACATAAGGGAAGCAACGAGGAAGGCACGAGGCAAGGGGCGCACCCACCCCCCTAGGTGCGCCCTCCACCCTCGTGGGCCCCTCGTGGCTCCCCTGATTATTTCTTCCGCCTATATATATCCCCTAAAATGAATGGAGAGCAGAATAGATCGGGAGTTCCGCCACCAGAAGCCTCCGTAGCCACCAAAATACAATCTAGACCCGTTCCGGCACCCTGCCGGAGGGGGCAATCCCGCTCCGGTGGCCATCTTCATCATCCCGGCGCTCTCCATGAAGAGGAGGGAGTAGTTCTCCCTCGGGGCTGAGGGTCTGTACCAGTAGCGATGTGTTTGATGTCTCTCTCTCTCTCGTGTTCTTGATTTGGCACGATCTTGATGTATCGCAAGCTTTGCTATTATAGTTGGATCTTATGTTTCTTCTCCCCCTCTACTCTCTTGTAATGGATTGAGTTTCCCCTTCAAAGTTATCTTATCGGATTGATTCTTCAAAGATTTGAGAACACTTGATGTATGTCTTTCCATGCGTATCTGTGGTGACAATGGGATATCACGTGATTCACTTGATGTATGTTTTTGTGATCAACTTGCGGGTTCCGCCTGTGAACCTATGCATAGGAGTTGGCACACGTTTTCGTCGTGATTCTCCGGTAGAAATTTTGGGGCACTCTTTGAGGTTCTATGTGTTGGTTGAATAGATGAATCTGAGATTGTGTGATGCATATCGTATAATCATACCCACGGATACTTGATGTGACATTGGAGTATCTAGGTGACATTAGGGTTTTGTTTGATTTGTGTCTTAAGGTGTTATTTTAGTCCGAACTCTAGGGCTATTTGTGACACTTATAGGAATAGACCAACGGATTGATTGGAAAGAATAACTTTGAGGTGGTTTCGTACCTTGCCATAATCTCTTCGTTTGTTCTCCGCTATTATTGACTTTGGAGTGACTCTTTGTTGCATGTTGAGGGATAGTTATATGATCCAATTATGTTATTAGTGTTGAGAGGACTTGCACTAGTGAAAGTATGAACCCTAGTCCTTGTTTCAACACATTGCAATACCGTTTACGCTCACTTTTATCATTCGTTACCTTGCTGTTTTTATATTTTCAGATTACAAAAACTATTATCTACCATACATATACCACTTGTATCACCATCTCTTCGCCAAACTAGTGCACCTATACAATTTACCATTGTATTGGGTGTGTTGGGGACACAAGAGACTCTTTGTTATTTGGTTGCAGGGTTGCTTGAGAGAGACCATCTTCATCCTACGCCTCCTACGGATTGATAAACCTTAGGTCATCCACTTGAGGGAAATTTTCTACTGTCCTACAAACCTCTGCACTTGGAGGCCCAAAAACGTCTACAAGAAGAAGGTTGTGTAGTAGACATCAAGCTCTTTTCTGGCGCCGTTGCCGGGGAGGTGAGTGCTTGAAGGTATATCTTTAGATCTTGCAATCGAATCTTTTTGTTTCTTGTTTTATCACTAGTTTAGTCTATAAAAAATTACAAAAAAGGGGGATGGAATTAAGGGTACCTCATATGCTTCACCTTTTTAATATCTATCATGAAAATAAGGATTCCGATAATTGTGCCCAAGTGCTAGAAGAAGAATGCATTAGAATGTTTGGCACTAAATATTTGAATGATGAGCATGATTGCAATGTTGTTAGTATGAATTCCTTGAATATCTATGATGGTAATGATATATAAAGCCACAAGCTTGGGGAAGCTATGTTTGATGAAGATGATATTTTTTGTCCCCCATGTTTTGATGAGCAAATTTATTATGATGAAAGCATGCGTCCTATCTATGATGATTATTGTTGTAACATCCCAAAATTTCAATTTGTAATGTTATGCATTAGATCATCATGCATATCATATTTTCTTGCATTTTGGTCGATCCTAGAAATTTCACGCAACTCAAGGACCTTCAGAGAGAGTTGGAGATTTCGTTATTTTCATATTTGAGAGTTTTCTCAAATTTGAAAAGAGGATCATTTGATTTATTTATTTCATCTTCAATTATTTTTCCGACATTAAAAAAATATAAGAGAGGGAATAATATGACTTTCCCAAATTTAGGAAACATGAAGATTTAATGAATATGTCAAATTTTGGTTTTGCCGGAGTTTATTTGCGTTTCATTTGGATAGGGAAAAATGCGCGTTTTCGAAAATTGCATTTTAGGTCCGAAGTAAAGTTTATTTTGTTCGACTCATTTTTAGGAGTCGGGGAAAATTTACTTTAGGAATTTTGGAGTTCGTTTAGATTTTCTTTCTTTTGTATTTCTGCGCGCGTAACCGTTTAAAAAAAATCTTGCAGCGCCCTGGGCCAAGGCCCAGCCAGCAGCCGGCCGGCCAGGCCATCGCCCGCGCCGCGCGCGCCAGGCGCCAGGAGGCCGCCGCCGCCGCCCTTTTGGAGTCCTAGTAGGACTTTAGTCCTACTCCGTTTCCTCTTTTTCTTTCCTATTCCTACTCTATTTCTTGTCCCCTACCCCAAGTAATCCCCCCCCACCTATATAAATACACCCCAAACCCCCCCTCTCCTCACATCAAAAACCCAAGCCTCTCTCCTCCTAAGCCGCAGCAAGCAGCAGCAGCGCGCAGCGCCGCCTAGTCGCGCCGCCCCGCGCCTAAGCCGCCGCCGCCGCCCTTAGCCGCCGCCGCCCGGAGCCCGCCTCCCAAGGTAGCCGCGCCTCTCTTTCTTTTCCTCGGTCCGGTTTTTCCTAAAAGAACCGTTCCGTTTTCTCTCCGATTCTTTTCTTTTTCTTCCGGTTTTTGTTTCGGTTTTCTTCCAAAACCCTAGATCGGTTTTCCGTTTCTTTTTCGGTTTCTTTTCCGAAAACCCTAGATCGGTTTTCGTTCTTCTTTCGGACTGTTCGTCTCAACGAACGTGATCACCGATTTTTCCCGGTTAACGAACGTCCGTTCGTTTAATCGTTCGTCTCTTTCTTTTTGTCGGATTTATTCCGCGATCGTGATCTCAGATCCGATCTTCGTTCTAGTCTTTCTTCTCGCTCGTTTATCGGAATCAGGTGATTCTAGCGCCTGGAGTTTCGTTTCGAAACCGCCGTTCCGTCTAATCAACTTAAACAAGTTTTTGCCCCGGTAAAATTTGACCTAGATTCAACTTGCTAGAACCGAGTTGTTTTCTTCCGCTGTTTGTTTTCCGTTTCTTTGTTCGGTTCGTTCTTTCTTTGTAAGCGGAGTTCTTAAGTTGAACTATCTGGTTCGTTCTCTTGTTCGAGTTTTACCTGTGCATTAGATGAGTACTTATTGTATGCTTGTTGTTTGTCTACGATAGATCACCTGGATTGCGCCGCTTGTTACTTTGATTCCCTAGGTCTCGCGGATCACCAGCAAGGCAAGTAACACTTTGATCATACCTTTTATACAACCCAGTTTTATTGCATTAGATCAATCCTCACACATTGCATGATTAGGATCTAATTAAATTGTGGGATGGGAAGTAGATGAGGTAGTACCTATTACCTGTATTATTATGAAACCTTTGGGAGTTACTTCTACGTTTGCTTATTATGCCATGCTATGCTAGTAGACGAGGATTGGGTGAGTGATATCCATGATAGATGTGAGTTGATAATTTAATGGTTTATCTAAGGTGGCAACTTAAACACACATCTGGGTGGATTGAGGCACCTGATGTCTATCAGGACTTGCCTGTTTTATTTTGGACCGCCACCCAGGCTCAAAGGGATCATAAGATCTTTCATGCTAGAAACTTCCGTGTGCAGCCACAAGCCATTACGGGCTCTGGCATAGTTGACTAAGTTGTGCGAACTCTTATAGTGGTGGAATAGCAGATGCAGGGGATGTAGGTGTACCGGTCTACCCGATCGTAAGGTGCTAGCGCTTCTGAAAGACTATGTCTCGGTCATCCGTCTGCTCAAACACCCTGTAGTGCGAGATACCAAACGGAGGCGATCGAGTCTTGTGGGGAAAAGTGCGCAAACCTCTCCAGAGTGTACAAACTAATCATGATTAGCCGTGTCCCCGGTTATGGACAACTTGAGTATCTAGTACTTGAATATCATGTGAATCTCAACATGTTACTCTAATTAATGTTGTTGGGTTTTAATTGTTCACTTAATTGGGATCGGAATGCTGTCAACCATTCTCGATGTTTCACAACCACCATGATAGTTAAATAAATTTATTCCTTTGCAGTAGGGAAAAACTGGCTTTACGCAAAACTGTAACCATAGAGCTTTCCACCAGCCATATATGCATAGAGTATAGCTGTTCCATTCCATTACTCTCTATGTGTTACATTGCCAGCATATTCCATGTGCTGACCCGTTTTCGGGCTGCAACTTCTCATGTTGCAGACTTTTCAGACGACGATTAAGGTGTTTTTAGGTCGTGGTTCTATACTCAGTGATGCCGCTGGAGTTGATGGACCCATTTATCTTCCAAGTCTTCCGCTGTTATCGACACTAGATGGCCTTAAGCCATTTTGATTGTAATAAGTTCTCTTTGAGACAACGATGAATAAGTGTGTGATTGCCACTCTGCTATAAATCCTTCGATGTACTGTTGGTGTCAGCATTACTGATCCAGGGATGACACCCGAGCATAGTAGACTTGATCCATTCGGGTCGGGTCGCCACAAAGATGGTATCAGAGCACACGCTGACTGTAGGACACGACCACTAAGTTAAAGCCATAGATCACCATTCTCTTCTCATTTTCTAACTCCTCATCTTTTCTACTCTTTTAGGATGACGAACGCGAAGATTAAGTACGCCCAACCGGATGAAGGCACACCATTTGGATTTCACTTGAAGGAAGTCACCAAGTACCTGAACATTGGATTACCAAGCTTCACGGGAACCTTCAACGCCACTCTGCTTGAAGAGGAGCGCTGGAAGATTCAAGCTCACGTTCCGAGAAGGACATTCGCGCCAATCACGAAGCCTATAGATAGTGTTTTCAATGCACCAACCTGGAGTCTGGGAAAGAGCATGGCAGCTCATATCACCATAGGACGCATTGGAGAAGTTTACCAAGAAGACCTCAAGGACACTATCTACCAGATTTGCGGACGCCGAGATGAATAATGGGAGTTAGTCAGCACCAAGAAGGATAGATCCATTGCATCTTTCATCCTGGAGTTAAACCAGCACATTCGACGCCATGAGAACCAGATGTGCAATGATATGATAGAGTTGAAGAATGCAAAGGCAAGGATCATCGAGCTAGAAGGAGAACTGAAGTCTACACGCAAGGACTACATGGACGAGATCGTAGCTCTAGCAATACACAATAACGATCTTAGGCAGGAGATTGAAGAACTCAAGGAGAAGTTAGCATCCAGGAAGGAAGACAAGTACGTCACATGTCCGGACAACTACATCATCATCAACGACACCGATTCGGATCCAAGTGAACCCGACTTTGAAGACGAAGCGGGAGCAGATATCATGGAGTGTTCCACCGGTTCAAATTTCTAGATGACCACCAGATAGTAGTAGTATTCCCCCATGTAAACATTAGTTCAAGCACTTTTGCGATAGTTTTAGACCGTTTGTAAGCCCTTGTTTGATTGAATGAAGTGATTTTGTGTGCATTTGCTCATGTGCATTGGGGTAGTGTTTTCCCTTTAGACCTCACTCTATTCTCAATTCTCGTCTTTTTCTAAACCCTCAGATGCCTCCGAGACGTGACAATGGATTCCCACCGGAGCTCACTCAATTGATCCAGCAGCAAAATCAATTGATGCAGATGTTAGTCCAGAACCAGCAGAACAACAACAACAACCCACCACCACCACCTGTTGACCACTTAGCCCGTTTCCTTAGGCTGAACCCACCGGTGTTTTCCAGTAGCACCGAGCCGATAGTAGCAGACGATTGGCTCCGCAAGATAGGAAGGAAGTTGGATTCCTCGGACACGTTATATCCGGAGAAGGTATAGCAGTTGACCCCACAAAGGTTGAGACCGTAACCAAATGGGAATCACCCACTACAGTTGGAGAGATCCGGAGTTTTCTTGGACCCGCAGGATACTACCGGAGGTTTATTGAGAATTTCTCAAGGATTGCGAAGCCTCTGACGGAGTTGTTGAAGAAGGATACTAAGTTCAGATGGACTGAGGAGTGTGAGGCAAGTTTCCAGGAGTTGAAGAACCGTTTGGTTACCTCACCAGTGTTGATTTTGCCAGATCAGACTAAGGATTATGAGGTGTATTGCGACGCTTCACGTCGAGGACTTGGAGCAGTGCTTATGCAGGAAGGAAGAGTTGTTTCGTATGCTTCACGGCAACTGAAGCCTCATGAGTTGAATTATGCCACGCATGATTTGGAGTTAGCAGCCGTAGTGCATGCATTGAAGACGTGGAGACATTTCCTCATTAGAAATCATTGTCAGGTGTACACGGATCACAAGAGTTTGAAGTACATTTTCATGCAGAAGGAGTTGAACCTCAGACAAAGGAGATGGTTGGATCTCATCAAGGATTATGACATGAGATTACATTACCATCCCGGAAAAGCTAATGTAGTAGCTGACGCATTGAGCCGTAAGAGCCATGTCAACACCCTAGTGACGGGAGAAGTACCAAAGGAGTTAGCAGAAAACCTTCGTGAACTATGTTTGGAAATAGTTCCGAGAGGCTATGTAGCAGCATTGGAGATTCAGTCAACATTGATGGATAAGGTCAGAGAAGCTCAGAAATCTGACAAGGAGATTGCTGCTATAAAAGAGAAATTAAGCGAAGGAAAAGCAAAGGGATTTCGTGAGGATGAGCACAATACCTTATGGTTTGAGGACCGTGTTTATGTGCCCAATGACCCGGAGATCAGGAAGTTGATTTTGCAAGAGGCACATGATTCACCGTATTCGATTCACCCAGGGAATACCAAGATGTATTTGGATTTGAAGGAAACATTCTGGTGGACCGGAATGAAGAAGGATATTGCAGCATATGTAGCAGTTTGTGACGTATGTCAGAGAGTAAAGGCAGAGCATCAGAAGCCAGCAGGATTGTTACAACCATTGCCGATACCCGAATGGAAGTGGGAAAAGATAGGCATGGATTTTATCACAGGACTACCCAGGACGAAAGCAGGCTATGACTCGATATGGGTAGTAGTTGATCATTTGACGAAGGTAGCACATTTCATTCCAGTTAAGACCACTTACACCAGTGCTAAGTTGGCAAAGATCTACATGACTAGGATCATTTGTTTGCATGGAGTTCCGAGGAGTATCGTATCAGATAGAGGAACCCAATTTACCTCAAAGTTTTGGAATCAGTTGCATGAAACTTTAGGAACCAGACTAGGGTTCAGTATAGCTTTCACCCACAGACAGATGGACAGACCGAGAGAGGTAATCAGATTTTGGAAGATATGCTGAGAGCTTGTGTACTAGATTATGGATCTAGTTGGGACGATAACTTGCCGTATGCGGAGTTTTCTTATAACAACAGTTACCAAACCAGTTTGAAGATGGCACCTTTCGAAGCTTTATACGGAAGGAGGTGCAGGACACCGTTGTCATGGGACGAAGTTGGAGACCGTCAATTCTTTGGACCAGATTTGATTAAGGAGTCTGAACGGAAAGTTAAGTTGATTCGCGATAGGCTCAAGGTAGCCCAGTCCAGGCAGAAGAGCTACGCAGATTCAAAACGCAAGGAGACAGTTTACGGAACTGGAGACAGAGTTTATCTCCGAGTATCCCCACTTCGAGGAGTTAAGCGCTTTGGAGTTAAGGGAAAATTAGCACCGCGTTTCGTTGGACCGTACAAGATCTTGCAACGTGTGGGAGAAGTCACTTATAAGTTGGAATTACCAGAGGGACTGTCAGGAGTTCATGACATATTCCATGTTTCTCAGCTGAAGAAATGTCATGCCGAGATGGCGGAGGTACCGCTAAGAGATACAGTACCACTCGAAGCGATTCAGTTAAAGGATGACCTAACATATGAGGAGAAGCCAGTCAAGATTCTCGATTATGCCAGTAGAGTTACCCGTAGCAAGGTTATCAAGTTTTGCAAAGTTCAGTGGAACCACCACTCAGAGGATGAAGCCACCTGGGAGAGAGAAGAAGATTTTCTTAAGGACCACCCTCACCTATTTTCTAGCCAACCCGAATCTCGAGGGCGAGATTCATCTTAAGGGGGGTAGGTTTGTAACATCCCAAATTTTCAATTTGGAATGTTATGCATTAGATCATCATGCATATCATATTTTCTTGCATTTTGGTCGATCCTAGAAATTTCACGCAACTCAAGGACCTTCGGAGAGAGTTGGAGATTTCGTTATTTTCATATTTGAGAGTTTTCTCAAATTTGAAAAGAGGATCATTTGATTTATTTATTTCATCTTCAATTATTTTTCCGATATTAAAAAAATATAAGAGAGGGAATAATATGACTTTCCCAAATTTAGGAAAAATGAAGATTTAATGAATAAGTCAAATTTTGGTTTTGCCGGAGTTTATTTGCGTTTCATTTGGATAGGGAAAAATGCGCGTTTTCGAAAATTGCATTTTAGGTCCGGAGTAAAGTTCATTTTGTTCGACTCATTTTTAGGAGTCGGGGAAAATTTACTTTAGGAATTTTGGAGTTCGTTTAGATTTTCTTTCTTTTGTATTTCTGCGCGCGTAACCGTTTTAAAAAAAAAAATCTTGCAGCGCCCTGGGCCAAGGCCCAGCCAGCAGCCGGCCGGCCAGGCCATCGCCCGCGCCGCGCGCCAGGCGCCAGGAGGCCGCCGCCGCCGCCCTTTTGGAGTCCTAGTAGGACTTTAGTCCTACTCCGTTTCCTCTTTTTCTTTCCTATTCCTACTCTATTTCTTGTCCCCTACCCCAAGTAATCCCCCCCACCTATATAAATACACCCCAACCCCCCCCTCTCCTCACATCAAAAACCCAAGCCTCTCTCCTCCTAAGCCGCAGCAAGCAGCAGCAGCGCGCAGCGCTGCCTAGTCGCGCCGCCCCGCGCCTAAGCCGCCGCCGCCGCCCTTAGCCGCCGCCCGGAGCCCGCCTCCCGAGGTAGCCGCGCCTCTCTTTCTTTTCCTCGGTCCGGTTTTTCCTAAAAGAACCGTTCCGTTTTCTCTCCAATTCTTTTCTTTTTCTTCCGGTTTTTGTTTCGGTTTTCTTCCAAAACCCTAGATCAGTTTTCCGTTTCTTTTTCGGTTTCTTTTCCGAAAACCCTAGATCGGTTTTCGTTCTTCTTTCGGACCGTTCATCTCAACGAACGTGATCACCGATTTTTCCCGGTTAACGAACGTCCGTTCGTTTAATCGTTCGTCTCTTTCTTTTTGTCGGATTTATTCTGCGATCGTGATCTCAGATCCGATCTTCGTTCTAGTCTTTCTTCTCGCTCGTTTATCGGAATCAGTTGATTCTAGCACCTAGAGTTTCGTTTCGAAACCGCCGTTCCGTCTAATCAACTTAAACAAGTTTTTGCCCTGGTAAAATTTGACCTAGATTCAACTTGCTAGAACCGAGTTGTTTTCTTCCGCCGTTTGTTTTCCGTTTCTTTGTTCGGTTCATTGTTTCTTTGTAACCGGAGTTCTTAAGTTGAACTATCTGGTTCGTTCTCTTGTTTGAGTTTTACCTGTGCATTAGATGAGTACTTATTGTATGCTTGTTTTTTGTCTGCGATAGATCACCCAGATTGCGCCTCTTGTTACTTTGATTCCCTAGGTCTCGCGGATCATCAGCAAGGCAAGTAACACTTTGATCATACCTTTTCTACAACCCAGTTTTATTGCATTAGATCAATCCTCACACATTGCATGATTAGGATCTAATTAAATTGTGGGATGGGAAGTAGATGAGGTAGTACCTATTACCTGTATTATTATGAAACCTTTGGGACTTACTTCTACGTTTGCTTATTATGCCATGCTATGCTAGTAGACGAGGATTGGGTGAGTGATATCCATGACAGATGTGAGTTGATAATTTAATGGTTTATCTAAGGTGGCAACTTAAACACACATCTGGGTGGATTGAGGCACCTGATGTCTATCAGGACTTGCCTGTTTTATTTTGGACCGCCACCCAGGCTCAAAGGGATCATAAGATCTTTCATGCTAGAAACTTCTGTGTGCAGCCACAAGCCATTATGGGCTCTGGCATAGTTGACTAAGTTGTGCGAACTCTTACAGTGGTGGACTAGCAGATGCAGGGGATGTAGGTGTACCGGTCTACCCGATCGTAAGGTGCTAGCACTTCTGAAAGACTATGTCTCGGTTATTCGTCTTCTCAAACACCCTGTAGTGCGAGAAACCAAACGGAGGCGATCGAGTCTTGTGGGGAAAAGTGCGCAAACCTCTGCAGAGTGTACAAACTAATCATGATTAGCCGTGTCCCCGGTTATGGACAACTTGAGTATCTAGTAGTTGAATATCATGTGAATCTCAACATGTTACTCTAATTAATGTTGTTGGGTTTTAATTGTTCACTTAATTGGGATCGGAATGCTGTCAACCATTCTCGATGTTTCACAACCACCATGATAGTTAAATAAATTTATTCCTTTGCAGTAGGGAAAAATTGGCTTTACGCAAAACTGTAACCATAGAGCTTTCCACCAGCCATATATGCATATATTATAGCTGTTCCATTCCATTACTCTCTATGTGTTACATTGCCAGCATATTCCATGTGCTGACCCGTTTTCGGGCTGCAACTTCTCATGTTGCAGACTTTTCAGACGACAAGTAAGGTGTTTTTAGGTCGTGGTTCTATACTCAGTGATGCCGCTGGAGTTGATGGACCCATTTATCTTCCAAGTCTTCCGCTGTTATCGACACTAGATGGCCTTAAGCCATTTTGATTGTAATAAGTTCTCTTTGAGATAACGATGTAATAAGTGTGTGATTGCCACTCTGCTATAAATCCTTCGATGTACTGTGTGGTGTCAGCATTACTGATCCAGGGATGACACCCGAGCACAGTAGACTTGATCCATTCGGGTCGGGTCGCCACAATTGTGATGACATGTATGCTTTAAAGAATAATGATAACAATGAAACTTGTCATCTTGATTTCAATTTTCAATCCCATGATATTTACTTTGTTGAGTTTGCTCCCACTACTATTCATGAGAAGAAGTTTGCTTATGTGGAGAGTAATAAAATTTCTATGCTTGTAGATCGTGAAAACAATGCTTTAGGTGCTGGTTATATTGTTGAATTCATTCATGATGCTACTGAAAATTACTATGAGGGAGGAATATATGCTTGTAGGAATTGCAATAATATCAAGTTTCCTCTCTATGTGCTTAAAGTTTTGAAGTTATGCTTGTTTTACCTTCCTATTCAAGTTGATTCTTGTTCCCACAAGTTGTTTGCTCACAAAATCCCTATGCATAGGAAGTGGGTTAGACTTAAATGTGCTAGTCATATTCTTCATGATGCTCTCTTTATGTTACAATTCTTATCTTTTATGTGAGCATCATTGAAATCATCATGCCTAGCTAGGGGCGTTAAACAATAGCGCTTGTTGGGAGGCAACCCAACTTTATTTTTGTTCCTTGCTTTTTGTTCCTGTTTAGTAATAAATAATTCATCTAGCCTCTGTTTTGATTGAGTTTTTATGTTTTAATTAGTGTTTGTGCCAAGTAGAACCGTTGGGAAGACTTGGGGAAAGTCTTGTTGATCTTGCTGTAAAAAACAGAAACTTTAGCACTCACGAGATTTGCTGCCATTTTTTATTGGAGAGCGCTACTTCGTTAATTATTTTTTCATATGATTAATAGACAAATTCCTCACGTCCATCAATTTATTTTAGAATTTTTGAGGTTTCAGAATATTTCGTTAGTTACATATTACTACAGACTGTTCTGTTTTTGACAGATTCTGTTTTTCTTGTGTTGTTTGCTTATTTTGATGAATCTATGGCTAGTAAAATAGTTTATAAACCATCGAGAAGTTGGAATACAGTAGGTTTAACACCAATATAAATAAATAATGAGTTCATTACAGTACCTTGAAGTGGTCTTTTGTTTTCTTTCGCTAACGGAGCTCACGAGATTTTCTACTTTAAGTTTTGTGTTGTGAAGTTTTCAAGTTTTGGGTAAAGATTTGATGGATTATGGAACAATTAGTGGAAAGAGCCTAAGCTTGGGTATGCCCAAGGCACCCCAAGGTAATATTCAAGGACAACCAAAAGCCTAAGCTTGGGGATGCCCCGGAAGGCATCCCCTCTTTCGTCTTCGTTCATCGGTAAATTTACTTGGAGCTATATTTGTATTCGCCACATGATATGTGTTTTGCTTGGAGCGTCATTTTATTTTACTTTGTTTTGCTTGCTGTTTGAATAAAATACCAAGATCTGAAATTATTAAATGTTAGAGAGTCTTCACATAGTTGTATAATTATTCGACTACTCATTGATCTTCACTTCTATCTTCCGGAGTAGTTTGTCATTTGCTCTAGTGATTCACTTATATCCTTTTAGAGCACGGCGTTGGTTTTAGTTTATAGAAATAATTGATCTGTCATGCTTCACTTATATTATTTTGAGAGTCCTTTAGAACAGCATGGTGGTTTGCTTTGGTTATGAAACTAGTCCTAATATGATGGGCATCCAAGATGGGTATAATAAAAACTTTCATATAAAGTGCATTGAGTACTATGAGAAGTTTGATACTTGATGATTGTTTTGAGATATGAGGATGGTAATATTAGAGTCATGCTAGTTGAGTAGTTGTGAATTTGTGAAATACTTGTGTTGAAGTTTGTGATTCCCGTAGCATGCACGTATGGTGAACCGTTATGTGATGAAGTCGGAGCATGATTTATTTATTGATTGTCTTCCTTATGAGTGGCAGTCAGGGACGAGCGATGGTCTTTTCCTACCAATCTATCCCACTAGGAGAATGCGCGTAGTACTTTTGTTTCAATAACTAATAGAATTTTGCAATAAGTATGTGAGTTCTTTATGACTAATGTTGAGTCCATGGATTATACGCACTCTCACCCTTCCACCATTGCTAGCCTCTCTAGTACCGCGCAACTTTTGCTGGTACCATAAACCCATCATATACCTTCCTCAAAACAGCCACCATACCTACCTATTATGGCATTTCCATAGCCATTCCGAGATATATTGCCATGCAACTTTCCATCGTTCCATTATTATGACACGCTTCATCATTGTCTTATTGCTTTACATGATCATGTAGTTGACATCGTATTTGTGGCAAAGCCACCGTTCATAATTCTTTCATACATGTCACTCATGAGTCATTGAACATCCCGGTACACCGCCGGAGGCATTCATATAGAGCCATATTTTGTTCTAAGTATCGAGTTGTAATTCTTGAGTTGTAAGTAAATAAAAGTGTGATGATCATCATTATTAGAGCATTGTCCCAGTGAGGAAAGGATGATGGAGACTATGACCCCCCCATAAGTCGGGATGAGACTCCGGAAAAAAAAAGAGAAAAAAAAAGAGGCCATAAAAAAGATAAAAGGCCCAAATAAAAAAAATAAAAAAATGAAATAAAAAAGAGAGAAGGGGCAATGCTACTATCCTTTTACCACACTTGTGCTTCAAAGTAGCACCACGATCTTCATGATAGAGAGTCTCCTATGTTGTCACTTTCATATACTGGTGGGAATCTTTCATTATAGAACTTGGCTTGTATATTCCAATGATGGGCTTCCTCAAAATGCCCTAGGTCTTCATGAGCAAGCGAGTTGGATGCACACGCACTAGGTTCTTTTGTTGAGCTTTCATATACTTATAGCTCTAGTGCATCCGTTGAATGGCAATCCCTACTCACTCACATTGATATCTATTGATGGGCACCTACATAGCCCATTGATACGCCTAGTTGATGTGAGACTATCTTCTCCTTTTTTGGCTTCTCCACAACCACCATTCTTTTCCACCTATAGTGCTATATCCATGGCTCACGCTCATGTATTGCGTGAAGATTGAAAAAGTTTGAGAACATCAAAAGTATGAAACAATTGCTTGGCTTGTCATCGGGGTTGTGCATGATTTAAATATTCTGTGTGGTGAAGATGGAGCATTGCCAGACTATATGATTTTGTAGGGATAGCTTTCTTTGGCCATGTTATTTTGAGAAGACATAATTGCTTAGTTACTATGCTTGAAGTATTATTATTTTTATGTCAATATTAAACTTTTGTCTTGAATCTTATGGATCTGAATATTCTTGCCACAGTAAAGAGAATCACATGGATAAATATGTTAGGTAGCATTCCACATCAAAAATTATGTTTTTATCATTTACCTTCTTGAGGACGAGCAGGAATTAAGCTTGGGGATGCTGATACGTCTCCAACGTATCTATAATTTGTGATTGTTTCATGTTATTATATTATCTGTTTTGGATGATTATGGGCTTTATTATACACTTTTATATTATTTTTGGGACTAACCTATTAACCCAGTGCCAGTTTCTATTTTTTCCTTGTTTTAGAGTATCGTAGAAAAGGAAAATCAAACGGGGTCCAATTGACATGAAACTTCACGGAACTTATTTTTGGAACGGAAGCAACCCAGAAGACTTGAAGTGTACGTAAGGGAAGCAATGAGGAAGGCACGAGGCAGGGGGGCGCGCCCACCCCCTAGGAGCGCCCTCCACCCTCGTGGGCCCCTCGTGGCTCTCCTGATGTATTTCTTCTGCCTATATATATCCATATACCCTAAAACGATCACGGAGCAGAATAGATCGGGAGTTCCACTGCCAGAAGCCTCCGTAGCAACCGAAAACCAATCTAGACCCGTTCTGGCACCCTGCCGGAGGGGGCAATCCCTCTCCGGTGGTCATCTTCATCATCCCGGCGCTCTCCATGACGAGGAGGGAGTAGTTCTCCCTCGGGGCTGAGGGTATGTACCAGTAGCTATGTGTTTGATCTCTCTCTCTCTCGTGTTCTTGATTTGGCACGATCTTGATGTATCGCGAGCTTTGCTATTATAGTTGGATCTTATGTTTCTTCTCCCCCTCTACTCTCTTGTAATGGATTGAGTTTCCCCTTCGAAGTTATCTTATCGGATTGAGTCTTTAAAGATTTGAGAACACTTGATGTATGTTTTGCCGTGCATATCTGTGGTGACAATGGGATATCACGTGATTCACTTGATGTATGTTTTGGTGATCAACTTGCGGGTTCCGCCCATGAACCTATGCAGGGGTTGGCACACGTTTTCGTCGTGATTCTCCGGTAGAAACTTAAGGGCACTCTTTGAGGTTCTATGTGTTGGTTGAATAGATGAATCTGAGATTGTGTGATGCATATCATATAATCATACCCACGGATACTTGAGGTGACATTGGAGTATCTAGGTGACATTAGGGTTTTGGTTGATTTGTGTCTTAAGGTGTTATTCTAGTATGAACTCTAGGGCTGTTTGTGACACTTATAGGAATTGCCCAACGGATTGATTGGAAAGAATAACTTTGAGGTGGTTTCATACCCTACCATAATCTCTTCATTTGTTCTTTGCTATTAGTGACTTTGGAGTGACTCTTTGTTGCATGTTGAGGGATAGTTATATGATCCAATTATGTTATTATTGTTGAGAGGACTTGCACTAGTGAAAGTATGAACCCTAGGCCTGGTTTCAACACATTGCAATACTGTTTACGCTCACTTTTATCATTCGTTACCTTGCTGTTTTTATATTTTCAGATTACAAAAACTATTATCTACCATCCATATACCACTTCTATCACCATCTCTTCGCCGAACTAGTGCACCTATACAATTTACCTTTATATTGGGTGTGTTGGGGACACAAGAGACTATTTGTTATTTGGTTGCAGGGTTGCTTGAGAGAGACCATCTTCATCCTACGCCTCCTACGGATTGATAAACCTTGGGTCATCCACTTGAGGGAAATTTGCTACTGTCCTACAAACCTCTTCCCTTGGATGCCCAACAACGTCTACAAGAAGAAGGTTGTGTAGTAGACATCAGCCACCTCTTTGTCGTCTCCTAGCATGCGGCAATGAAGCTTTGTCGTTTGCTAGCAGACGACAAAGAGGGGGGTTGGCCCACTAGCTGGTAAACCCTAATGCCCCCCTCTTTGTCGTCTGCTAGCAGACGACAAAGAGCAAGAAGCCGGACGACAAAGGTGCGGCGGACGACAAAGGTTCAATTTAACTAACGGGTCGCGCCCCCGCCGTCGCCCTCTCTCTTTCTCTCCCTTTTCCTCCCCAACGACCACCGTCGCCGCCCCACCCCCCGTCGCCCCACCCGCCGATGCCCCTTCGCCCTACCGCCCCGCCGCCCGAACCACCCACCATTAGGGGTGGGCGTTCGGTTGCACCAAACCGTTCGGTTCGGTGCTTCGATCACTAGGAATCTTCGGTTCTAGGAAATAAAGTACCAATCGGTCAATGGTAACTAGGCTAACCGAGGCTTCGGTCAACCGTTAGAATCAGTTCGGTATTCGGTTCGGACCGAACACACCCAAGAAAGCCCATGGGCTGGGGCGCTGCAGCGCTGCCCAATGGGCTGGTCGGCGGGAAAGGGAGCTTCTTCTTTTTTCATTTTTTCTAGCTGTGGATGGGGATGGGGAAACTGATGCAATCTATTATATATAGGGATTTCGGCAGGGAATAGATCGAGCGAGTGTAGCGATCCGACCTCAAATGGTCAAGTCTCTGTGCTTCAGTGTCATCCCTGGATCGGTAATGCTGACACACACAGTACTTGAAGGATTTATAAGAGAGTAGAAATCACACACTTATTACATCGAATGTCTCAAAAGAGAACTTATTACAATAGATATAGCTTAAGGCCATCTAATACGATAACAGCGGAAGGCTTGGAAGATAAAGTGAGTCCATCAACTCCAATGGCATAGCTGAGCTGCACGGCAATGACCTAACGAACCTTACTCCTCATCTAAAAAGTCTGCAACATAATACGTTGCAGCCCGAAAACGGGTCAGCACATGGAATATGATGGCAATATAACACAGTAGAGCAAGAACAAAATAATGCTATCACTATATGCATATTTGGCTGGTGGAAAGCTCTATGGTTAAAGTTTTGCGAAAAGACAATTTTTCCCTACAGTAAAGGAATAGATTTTATTTAACTATCATGGTAGTTGAAACATCATTGAGAAGGTTCCTCCAACTCAATCCCCAATTAGAAGTAATTATCAACCCAATAATATTCATTTAGAGTGATGAGATACATATGATAATCCAAGTACTAGATACGCACGATGTCCATAACCGGGGACACGGCTAACCATGATTAGTTTATACACTCTGCAGAGGTTTGCGCACTTTCCCCACAAGACTCGATCTCCTCCGTTGGATTTCTCGCACTACATGGTGTTTGAGAAACAGATGACCGAGACATAGTCTTTCAGAAGCATTAACTCTCTAATCCGGATAGACTATACCTCCTACAACCCACTACATCTGCTAGTCTACCTCTTCAAGAGCTTCATGCAACTTACTCAACTATGCTAGAGCCCATAATAGCTTGTGGCTGCACATGGAAGTTTCTAGCATGAAATATCTCAGTTCCCTTTGAGCCTGGGTAGCGGACCTTAGGATTATCACACGGGTACTCCAGGATATCCTAGGACAACACTGGATTCTCTAGATGCCCGACAAGCAATCCACCCAGATGTGTATTAAAGTTGCCACCTTAAGTTGAACCATTATTTAACAATCTCACATCTGTCATGGATTCACTCACCAAAACCACGTCTATGAGCATAGCATGGCAATAGAAGCAATACATAGAAGTAACTCCCAAGGGTTTGATAATAACAGGGCAATAGGTTCTACCTCATCAACTACTTCCCAATCCCACATGTTATCAAGTCCTAACCATGCAATGTTTGAGGGTTGAAACTAATGCATAAAAACTGGGTGGTAAAGGGATATGATCAAAGTGTTACTTGCCTTGCTGATGATCCGCAAAACCTAGAGACTCGTAGTAACACGCTTCGCACTCCGGGTGTTCTATCACAAACAAACAATAGCATACATAAGCGATCAAGCAAAGACGCACGAGTAAAGCACGAATAAGAAGATATAACCAGAAAGTACAACTTAAAAACTCCGGTTTGCAAAAAGAATCAAATCAAACGGAGCAATGAAACTCAAACTAAGAAAGAAACAAGGTCCGATTACTAATCTAGACTAAAGTCAAATTTTACTGTACCAAAATCTTGTTCAAGTTGGTTAAACAGATAGAAGGCTTCGAGACGAAGATCTAGGCGCTTGAATTGCCTGATTCTGATAAACGAGCGAAAAGATAAACTAAAACGAAAATTGGATCACAAATCCCGATGGAAAATAATCGCGAGAAAACCAAGAAAAAGGAAAACTGACGAACAGGATAACGAACAAACGTTCGCTGTCTGTGGCTAACGAGTGAACACCTTTCGTTAAAACGAATGTACGGACGAACGTCCGCTAAGTAACTAAACCGAGAAAACCGACGAACCGACCTATTCTAAAAAAGAAACCTAGGGTTTTCTAAAAAAATCGAATCGGTTTTAAAATAAAACCGAACGGCGGCGACGGCGGCATATACCTCCGGCAAGGCGGGGCGGCTCCGGCGGGGTTTGGCTGCGGCGGGGGGGCTCCGGGGCGGCGGCGTGGCGGTGATGGGGCGCCGCGAGGTGGGGCGGCGAGCCGGCGAGGCGTTGCGGCGCGGCGGCCGCGGCTCCGGCAGGTGGCGGCGGAGGGCGGCGGCCGCGGCGGCCTGGGGTCCCGAGGGGCCCCGGGCTCGGCTTATAAGGGGGGGGGGGCGAAGGCGGCTTGGGCGAGGGGGCACGGCGGTGGCGAGGCATGTCCGGCACGGACTCGCCCGACGATGTCGATGGCGGCGCGGGGTTGGGCCGGCTCGGACTCGCCCGACGATGTCGGTGGCGGCGCGGGGTTAGGCCGGCCGGCTCGGTTGGGCTTCGGCCTAGTCGGGCGCTGAAGTTCTTTTTAAACAGATTCCGCCGAAAATAAATCCTAGAAAAATAAGTAAAAATCTAAAAATGCCAAAGCAATTTTTCACCGTCTAAATAAAATATTTAGAACAAGATGAACATTTTCTTGGCCCTAAAATGCAATTTTGAAAACGTGCAATTTTTCTAATGAAAATAAAATTGCAATAAAATCCGAATAAAATCATATATTATTTGTTTTTAATATTTTCCCCCAATATTTAATTTATTTTGGAGAAGTCATATTATCTCCTCTCATATATTTTAACATGAAATATTTTCGGAGAGAAAAATAATTAAAACGAAAAATCCTTGTTTCAATATTTGATAAAATTCAAATATGAAAACAGTAAAATTCCCAACTCTCTCCGAGGGTCCTTGAGTTGCTTAGGATTTCGAGGATTATGAAACGAATATGCAGTAAAATATGATATGCATGAATGAACTATGTATAACATTCCAAATTGAAAATTTGGGATGTTACAAGATGAATCTCGCCCTCGAGATTCGGGTTGGCTAGAAAATAGGTGTGGGTGGTCTTTGCGAAGATCATGCTTTCGTTCCCAGGTGGCTTCGTCCTCGATATGGTGGCTCCACTGAACTTTGCAAAAATTAATAACCTTGCTGCGGGTAACTCGGCTGGCAAATTCAAGAATCCTGACTGGCTTCTCCTCATAGGTCAAATAATTATCCAACTGAATCGCTTCCAGCGGTACTGTATCTCTCAAAGGAATGTCAGCCATCTCTGCGTGGCACTTCTTCAACTGAGAAACGTGGAACACATCGTGAACTCCTGACAATCCTTCGGGTAATTCCAACTTATAAGCAACTTCTCCCATATGTTCCAAAACTCTGTATGGTCCCACAAAATGTGGCGCTAACTTTCCCTTAACTCCAAAGCGCTTGACTCCTCGGAGTGGTGATATTCGAAGATACACTCTGTCTCCGATTTCATAGAATACCTCCTTGCGTTTTGAATCTACATAACTCTTCTGTCGGGACTGAGCTACCTTTAGTCTATCTCTAATCAACTTGACCTTCTCTTCTGATTCCTTAATCAAATCTGGTCCAAACAACTGACGGTCTCCAACTTCATCCCACAACAATGGTGTCCTGCACCTCCTTCCGTACAAGGCTTCGAAAGGTGCCATCTTCAAACTGGCCTGGTAACTGTTGTTGTACGAGAACTCCGCGTAGGGCAAGTTGTCATCCCAACTAGATCCATAATCTCATCCACAAGCTCTCAACATATCCTTCAGAATCTGGTTCAGTCTCTCGGTCTATCCATCTGTTTGCGGGTGAAAAGTTGTACTGAACTCCAGTCTAGTTCCCAAGGTTTCGTGCAACTGATTCCAAAACTTTGAGATAAACTGGGTTCCTCTATCTGATACAATGGTCCTTGGAACTCCATGCAAACATACGATCCTGGTCATGTATATCTTGGCCAACTTGGCACTTGTATAGGTGGTTTTCACTGGGATAAAGTGAGCTACTTTGGTCAAGCGATCAACTACTACCCATATAGAATCATATCCTGATTTGGTCCTGGGCAATCTGATGATGAAATCCATGCCAAGCTTGTCCCACTTCCATTCGGGTATCGACATAGGTTGTAACAATCCGGCTGGCTTTTGATGTTCTGCCTTCACTCTCTGACATACATCACATACGGCTACATACTCGGCAATATCCTTCTTCATACCAGTCCACCAGAAATGCTCCTTTAAATCCACATACATCTTGGTGTTTCTGGGGTGAATCGAGTATGGTGAGTCATGAGCATCCTGAAGTATTAACTTCCTGATCTCTGTGTTATTGGGCACATAAACACGGTCCTCAAACCACAAGGTGTCATGTTCATCCTCACTAAAACCTTTGGCCTTTCCTTTGCTCATTCTCTCTTTTATCTCGGTGATCTCTTTGTCATCCTTCTAAGCTTCTCAAATCTTTCCTAACAATGTAGACTGGACTTCCATTGTTGCAACAAAACCTCTAGGGACAATCTCCAATTGAAGTTCCCTGAGATCCTCTGCCAACTCCTTTGGCAATCCTGCGCTTATGAGGGTGTTGGCATAACTCTTCCGGCTCAAAGCGTCTGCTACGACGTTAGCCTTGCCTGGATGATAGTGAAGCTTCATCCCATAATCCTTTATAAGCTCCAACCATCTCCTCTGCCTAAGGTTCAGCTCCTTCTGTGTGAAAATGTACTTCAAACTCTTATGATCAGTGTACACATCGCAATGGTTTCCAATAAGGTAATGTCTCCAAGTCTTCAATGCATGCACTACGGCAGCCAACTCCAAATCATGCATGTCATAATTTAACTCATGCGGTTTCAGTTGTCGCGAGGCATACGAAACAACTCTTCCGTCCTGCATCAGTACTCCTCCAAGTCCTAAGCGAGAGGCATCACAATACACTTGGAAATCCTTGCGTATATCCAGCAGAATCATTACTGGGGCTATAGTCCGACGTTTCTTTAACTCCTGAAAACTCGCTTCACATTCTTCCGTCCTTTTAAATTTGGTATCCTTCTTCAATAGTTCTGTCATTGGCTTCGCAATCTTGGAAAAATTCTCAATGAATCTCTGATAGTATCCTGCGAGTCCAAGGAAACTGTGGATCTCGCTAACTAAAGTGGGTGCCAACCATTCAGTGACTGACTGAACCTTGGTGGGGTCTACTGCTATACCTTCTCCTGATATAACATGTCCAAGGAATCCAACTTCCTTCAACCAAAACTCACATTTGCTGAACTTGGCATACAACTGATGTTCCCTGAGTTTCTCGAGAACTAAACGCAAATGCTCTTTGTGCTCCTCTTCATTCTTCGAGTATACCATTATATCATCAATGAACACCACAACAAACTTATCCAAATATTCCATGAACACTTTGTTCATCATGCTCATGAAATATGCAGGGGCGTTAGTCAGTCCAAATGACATGACCGTATACTCATATAACCCGTACCTTGTGGTAAATGCGGTTTTAGGTATATCATTTCCCGGATCTTCAGCTGGTGATATCCTGATCGCAGATCGATCTTGGAAAACACCTTAGCTCCTTGCAACTGGTCAAATAGATCATTGATCATCGGCAGTGGGTATTTGTTCTTGATCGTCACCTCATTCAATGCACGATAATCAACAACCATCCTTAGGGACTTATCCTTCTTCTCAACCAAAAGCACTGGGGCTCCCCATGGTGATGAACTCCGTTGGATGTAACCTTTCTCCAATAACTCCTTGATCTGCTTCTTAATCTCCTTCAGATCATTTGTGGGCATCCGGTAGGGTCTCTTTGATATTGGACCGGTACCTGGCAATAGCTCTATCAAAAACTCGATGTCTCGATCCGATGGCATGCCTGGTAACTCCTTGGGAAAAACATCTGGGTAATCCTTTACTACATGCACTTCCTCCTGAACAACTCACGTGAGGATATTTACTTGGCTCCTCCTAGGCGCATGTCTAGATACATACTTGATCCTTTTTCCCTCCGGGGTGGTGAGACAAATTGATTTACTAGCACAGTCAATGCTTCCTCCATACTTTGACATCCAGTCCATGCCTAATATCACATCCAATCCTTGTGACTCCAAAATTATTAGGTCTGACGGAAAAACATGGCTACCAATGGTTAGTGGTATCTGGTCGCACCATCGACTGGCCATATACTCTGCTCCAGGTGAACTTACTAACAGAGGGGTCCTAAGGGTTTGGGTTTGTAGTTTAAACTTATCCACGAATCCCCTTGATATGTATGAATGTGATGCACCAGTATAAAAAAGAACAAGGGCGGTAAAAGACTTAACCAAAAACTTACAGATAACTGCGTCTGGCTGCCCTTCAACCTCCTACACGTTAACGTGGTTCACTTGTCCTTTGTTGAATGGATTAGGCTTCTTCCCAGCGCTCCCATTACCGTTTCCATTCTTCGCTTTAGGGCACTCCGTGGCATAGGGTCCATTCTTCTCACACTTGAAGCAAGTAATTTGACTTAGGTCTCTCTTGGCAGGTGTGGATGGATTGGAGCGGGTCTGATTGTTGCTTGTTCTGTTCCCAGTCCCATTCTTGGAACCATCGTGGTTATGCGAACTTCCTCCGTTGTGGTTATGACCTCCATGGTTATGAACAAGTCCTCCCGAGTTCGGGGTTAGATGAGGCTTCTGTTGAGCTCCTGAGTTGTACCTTCCTTGTCCATACTTCCTTTTGCAGCTCTCAATTTGCTGCTGCTTCCCTTCAATCATAAGAGCCTTGTTTACCAACTCCTAGTAGTTGTTAAATGTTGCCACCATCAACTACATGCTCATCTCATCGTTCGGCCCTTCCATAAACTTCTCCTGCTTCGCGGCATCTGTGGCCACATCGTCAGGGGCATAACGAGACAGCTTACTAAATTCATCCACGTACTGCCCCACAGTACGGTTCCCTTGGCGCAAGTTGCGAAACTCACGCTTCTTCATGCTCATAGCTCCCGTTAAGACATGGACGGTGCGGAATGCTTGCTGAAACTGATCCCATGTAACAGTGGCTATAGGATAGGTGACTGTGTAATTCTCCCACCATGAGGCTACTGGTCCATCCAACTGATGTGCGGCAAAACACACCTTCTCAGCATATGTACATCCTGGAGTGGTTAACTCCCTTCCAATCCTGCGGAGCCAATCATCTGCCACTATCGGCTTAGTGCTACTGGAAAACACCGGCGGCTGCAACCTCAGAAAATGGGCTAAGTTGTCAACTAGTGGTGGTGGTGGTGGGTTGTTGTTGTTGTTGCCTTGATTCTGAACTAACAACTGCATCAGTGTATTCTACTGTTGGATCAACTGAGTGAGCTCCAGTGGGAAAGTAAATCTGGGGTCACGTCTTGGAGGCATCTGAGGGTTTAGAGGGAAGAGAATAGAATACAATGAGGTCTAGTGAGAAAAACACTACCCATATGCACATGAGACAAACACAATCATATCACTCAATCAATCAAGCAAGGGCATACAATCGATCTAACTATCGTTACAAAAAGTGCTCGGACTATTCTATATACATGGTGGAATACTACTACTGATGTGGTGGTCTATTAGAAATATTGATAGGTCGAAGACTCCATGATGTCTGCTCCAGCTTCGTCTTCATAGTCATCATCGCTATCGTTGGGGTACGAGTCGGTGTCATCGATGATGATGTAGTCCTCAGAACGAATCTCCTTGGGTTCATCGTCTTCTCCTCCTAGCGCGGGGTCTCGCATGAATACTCCTAGCTTCCTTTCCAGATCATCATTCTTCTCCACTAGTACGATGATTTCCTCCTCATAATCTTCACGAGTAGCCTTGAGTTCTTCCTCTAGTTCTGTGATCCTTGTCATTGCCTTCTTTAGATCTATCATGCCTGCGCACATCTGGTTCTCCTGGCAACGAATGTGCTGGTTTAACTCCTGGATGAAAGCTGTAATTGATCTATCCTTCCTGGTGCTAATCATCTCCCATTGCTCATCTCAGCGCCCACAAATCTAGTAGATAGTATCTTTAAGCTCCCTATGGTAAACTTCTCCAATGCGTCCCATGGTGATGTGAGCCGCCATACTCTTTCCTAAACTCCAGGTTGGTGCATCAAAGGAAAACTTTATGGGTTTAGTCACTGGCGCAAATGTCCTTCCTGGAACTTGAAATTGAATCATCCATCGCTCCTCTTCTGGTAAAGTGGCGTTGTAAGTCCCGGTGAAGCTTGGTATTCCAATGTTCAGGTACTTAGTGACTTCCTTCAAGTGTCGTCCAAAAGGTGATTCTTCATCCGTTTGTGCAAACTTGTTCCTTGCATCCGCCATCCTAAAGAGTAGAAAATGGAGAGGAGTCAGAAATGAGAAGAGAGTGGTGATCTAGGGCTTTAGCTTAGTGGTCGTGTCCTACACTCAGCGTGTGCTCTGATACCATCTTGTAGCGACCCGACCTCAAACGGTCAAGTCTCTATGCTTCAGTGTCATGCCTGGATCGGTAATGCTGACACACACAGTACTCGAAGGATTTATAAGAGTAGCAATCACACACTTATTACATAGAATGTCTCCAAAGAGAACTTATTACAATAGATATGGCTTAAGGCCATCTAATATGATAACATCGGAAGGCTTGGAAGATAAAGTGAGTCCATCAACTCCAACGGCATAGCTGAGCTGCATGGCAATGACCTAACGAACCTTAATCCTCGTCTGAAAAGTCTGCAACATAATACGTTGCAGCACGAAAATGGGTCAACACATGGAATATGCTGGCAATATAACACAGTAGAGCAAGAACAGAATAATGCTATCACTATATGCATATTTGGCTGGTGGAAAGCTCTATGGTTAAAGATTTGCGAAAAGACAATTTTTCCCTACAACAAAGGAATAGATTTTATTTAACTATCATGGTAGTTGAAACATCATTGAGAAGGTTCCTCCAACTCAATCCCCAACTAAAAGTAATTATCAACCCAATAATATTCATTTAGAGTGATGAGATACATATGATAATCCAAGTACTAGATACTCAAGATGTCCATAATCGGGGACACGGCTAACCATGATTAGTTTGTACACTCTGCAGAGGTTTGCACACTTTTCCCACAAGACTCGATCTCCTCCGTTGGATTTCTCGCACTACATGGTGTTTGAGAAACAGATGACCGAGACATAGTCTTTCAGAAGCATTAACTCTCTACTCTGGATAGACTATACCTCCTACAACCCACTACATCTGCAAGTCTACCTCTTCTAGAGCGTCACGCAACTTACTCAACTATGCTAGAGCCCATAATAGCTTGTGGCTGCACATGGAAGTTCCTAGCATGAAATATCTCAGTTCCCTTTGAGCCTGGGTGGCGGACCTTAGGATTATCACACAGGTACTCCGGGATATCCTAGGACAACACTGGATTCTCCAGGTGCCCGACAAGCAATCCACCCAGATGTGTAATAAAGTTGCCACCTTAAGTTGAACCATTAATTAACAATCTCACATCTGTCATGGATTCACTCACCAAAACCATGTCTATGAGCATAGCATGGCAATAGAAGCAATACATAGAAGTAACTCCCAAGGGTTTGATAATAACAAGGCAATAGGTTCTACCTCATCAACTACTTCCCAATCCCACATGTTATCAAGTCCTAACCATGCAATGTTTGAGGGTAGAAACTAATGCATAAGAACTGGGTGGTAAAGGGATATGATCAAAGTGTTACTTGCCTTGCTGATGATCTGCAAAACCTAGAGACTCGTAGTAGCACGCTTCGCACTCCGGGTGTTCTATCACAAACAAACAATAGCATACATAAGCAATCAAGCAAAGACGCACGAGTAAAGCACGAATAAGAAGATATAACCATAAAGTTCAACTTAAAAACTCCGGTTTGCAAAAAGAATCAAATCAAACGGAGCAATGAAACTCAAACTGAGAATGAAACAAGATCCGATTACTAATCTGGACTAAAGTCAAATTTTACTGTACGAAAATCTTGTTCAAGTTGGTTAAACAGATAGAAGGCTTCGAGACAAAGATCTAGGCGCTTGAATCGCCTGATTCTAATAAACGAGCGAAAAGATAAACTAAAACGAAAATTGGATCACAAATCCCGATGGAAAATAATCGCGAGAAAACCAAGAAAAAGGAAAACTGACGAACAGGCTAACGAACAAACGTTCGCGGTCTGTGGCTAACGAGTGAACACCGTTCGTTAAAACGAATGTACGGACGAACGTCCGCTAAGTAACTAAACCGAGAAAACCGACGAACCGACCTATTCTAAAAAAGAAACCTAGAGTTTTCTAAAAAAAATGAATCGGTTTTAAAATAAAACCGAACGGCGGCGACGGCGGCATATACCTCCGGCAAGGCGGGGCGGCTCCGGCGGGGTTCGACTGCGGCATGGGGGCTCCGGGGCGGCGGCGTGGCGGTGGTGGGGCGCCGGCGAGGTGGGGCCCCTACACCTGCCCAGCCGCCGGAGCAAGGCCGCGCTGCCGCCACCCTTCCTGCCCCGCCGCCGGAGCTGGGCCATGCTGCCGCCACCCTTCCTGTGGCGGCCCCTCCACCCTCCCTCCAACCATCCTCCAAGGTGAGCTTTTTTTCTACTGTTCTTTCTTGTTTAGGTTTATGTTATTGATAAGTTTAGGCTACTGGTAGGTTTAGGTTAGTGCTAGGTTTAGGTGTAGATTATTGATACGCCTGCAACGTATCTATAACTTTTGATTGTTCCATGCTATTATATTATCTGTTTTGGATGTTTAATGGGCTTTATTATACCTTTTTATATTATTTTTGGGACTAACCTATTAACCGGAGGCCTAGCCCAAATTGCTGTTTCCTTGCCTATTTCAGTGTTTCGGAGAAAAGGAATATCAAATGGAATCCAAACGGAATGAAACCTTCCCGAGGATCGTTTTTGGAACAAACGCAATCCAAGAGACTTGGAGTGGACGTCAAGGAAGCAGCGAGGAAGCCATGAGGAAGGAGGGCGTGCCCCACCCTTGTGGGCCCCTCGCAGCTCCTCCGGCCTACTTCTTTCGCCTATATATACTAATACTCTTATACCCTAAAACCTTCGGGGAGAGCCACGAAACACCTTTTCCACCGCCGCAACCTTCTATACCCGTGATATCCCATCTTGGGGCCTTTTCGGCGATCTGCCGGAGGGGGATTCGATCACGGAGGGCTTCTACATCAACACCATAGCCTCTCCAATGATGTGTGAGTAGTTTACCACAGACCTTTGGGTCCATAGTTATTATCTAGACGGCTTCTTCTCTCTCTTTGGATCTCAATACAAAGTTCTCCTCGATCTTCTTGGAGATCTATTCGATGACACTCTTTTTGCGGTGTGTTTGTCGAGATCCGATGAATTGTGGGTTTATGAACTTGATTATCTATGAATATTATTTGATTCTTCTCTGAATTCTTATATGCATGATTTGATATCTTTGCAAGTCTCTTCGAATTATTGGTTTAGTTTGTCTTACTGGATTGATCTTTCTTGCAATGGGAGAAGTGCTTAGCATTGGGTTCAATCTTGCGGTGTCCTTTCCCAGTGACAGCAGGGGCAACAAGGCACGTATTGTATTGTTGCCATCGAGGATAAAAAGATGGGGTTTATATCATATTGCTTGAGTTTATCCCTCTACATCATGTCATCTTGCCTAATGCGTTACTCCGTTCTTATGAACTTAATACTCTAGATGCATGCTAGATAGCGGTCGATGTGTGGAGTAATAGTAGTAGATGCAGAATCATTTCGGTCTACTTGTCACGGACGTAATGCCTATATTCATGATCATTGCCTTAGATATCATCATAACTATGCGCTTTTCTATCAATTGCTCGATAGTAATTTGTTCACCCACCGTAATACATGCTATCTTGAGAGAAGCCACTAGTGAAACCTATGGCCCCCGGGTCTACTTTACATCATATAAGTTTCCGATCTACAATTCTAGTTTACTATTTATTTTGCAATCTTTATTTTCCAATCTATACCACAAAAATACCAAAAATATTTATCTTATTATCTTTCTCAGATCTCACTTTTGCAAGTGGCCGTGAAGGGATTGACAACCCCTTTATCACGTTGCCTGCAAGGTTCTTATTTGTTTGTGCAGGTACTAGGCGATTTGCATGTAGTCTCCTACTAGATTGATACCTTGGTTCTCAAAAACTGAGGGAAATACTTACGCTACTTTGCTGCATCACCCTTTCCTCTTCAAGGGTGAAACCAACGCATGCTCAAGAGTTAGCAAGAAGAATTTCTAGCGCCGTTGCCGGGGAGATCTACGCACAAGTCAAGACATACCAAGTACCCATCACAAACTCTTATCCCTCGCATTACATTACTTGCCATTTGCCTCTCATTTCCCTCTCCCCCACTTAACATTTGCCGTTTTATTCGCCCTTTTTCGTTCGCCTCTTTTCGCTTGCTTCTTCTTGATACGTCTCCAACGTATCTATAATTTTTGATTGTTCCATGCTATTATATTATCAACCTTGGATGTTTTATATGCATTTATATGCTATTTTATATGATTTTTGGGACTAACCTATTAAGCTAGAGCCCAGTGCCAGTTTCTATTTTTTCCTTGTTTTTGAGTTTTACAGAAAATGAATATCAAACGAAGTCCAATTGACGTGCCAAGTTTTGACGATTTTTTATGGACCAAAAGAAGACCCCAGAGTAAAAGAGTTGGGCTAGAAGAGTCCTGAGGCGTCCACGAGGGTGGGGGCGTGCCCACCCCCCCAAGCGCGTGGGCCTGCCTCGTGGACGACTCGGGAACCTTCTTGACGTGAGACCGATGCCAAAAATCCTATAAATACAGAAACCTCCAGAAAATAACCTAGATCGGGAGTTCCGCCGCCAGAAGCCTCCGTAGCCACCAAAAACCAATCTAGACAAGTTCCGGCACCTTGCCGGAGGGGGGAATCCCTCTCCGGTGGCCATATTCATCATCCCGGTGCTCTCCATGACGAGGAGGGAGTAGTCCAGCCTCGGGGCTAAGGGTATGTACCAGTAGCTATGTGTTTGATCTCTCTCTCTCTCTCTCATGTTCTTGAGGTGGTACGATCTTGATGTATCGCGAGCTTTGCTATTATAGTTGGATCTTATGATGTTTCTCCCCCTCTACTCTCTTGTGATGGATTGAGTTTTCCCTTTGAAGTTATCTTGTCGGATTGAGTCTTTAAGGATTTGAGAACACTTGATGTATGTCTTGCACGTGCTTATCTGTGGTGACAATGGGATATCATGTGATACACTTGATGTATGTCTTGGTGATCAACTTGCGAGTTCCGTGACCTCGTGAACTTATGCATAGGGGTTGGCACACGTTTTCGTCTTGACTCTCCGGTAGAAACTTTGGGGCACTCTTTGAAGTTCTTTGTGTTGGTTGAATAGATGAATCTGAAATTGTGTGATGCATATCGTATAATCATACTCACGAATACTTGAGGTGACATGGGAGTATCTAGGTGACATTAGGGTTTTGGTTGATTTGTGTCTTAAGGTGTTATTCTAGTACGAACTCTATGACAGATTATACGGAAAGAATAGCTTCGTGTTATTTTACTACGGACTCTTGAATAGATCGGTCAAAAAGGATAACTTTGAGGTGGTTTCGTACCCTACAATAATCTCTTAGTTTGTTCTTCGCTATTAGTGACTTTGGAGTGACTCTTTGTTGCATGTTGAGGGATAGTTATATGATCCAATTATGTTATTATTGTTGAGAGGACTTGCACTAGTGAAAGTATGAACCCTAGGCCTTGTTTCCTAGCATTGCAATACCGTTTTTGCTCACTTTTACCACTTGCCACCTTGCTATTTTTATATTTTCAGATTACAAAGACCTATATCTACTATCCATATTGCACTTGTATCACCATCTATTCGCCGAACTAGTGCACCTATACAATTTACCATTGTATTGGGTGTGTTGGGGACACAAGAGACTCTATGTTATTTGGTTGCAGGGTTGTTTGAGAGAGACCATCTTCATCCTACGCCTCCCACAGATTGATAAACCTTAGGTCATCCACTTGAGGGAAATTTGCTACTGTCCTACAAACCTCTGCACTTGGAGGCCCAACAACGTCTACAAGAAGAAGGTTGTGTAGTAGACATCACTTCTATGCTTGCTTGTTGGATTGATTGATTGTCATGATGGTTCAAGATAATACTAAATTGTGTGACTTTTCCAATACCAACAATAATGATTTTATTAGCACTCCGATTGCTCCTATTACCGATGCTGAATCTTGTGAAATTAATACTGCTTTGTTGAATCTTGTCGTGAAAGATCAATTTTCTGGCCTTCCTAGTGAAGATGTCGCTACCCATCTAAATAGCTTTGTTGATTTGTGTGATATGCAAAAGAAGAAAGATGTGGATAATGATATTGTTAACTTGAAACTATTTTCGTTTTTGCTTAGAGATCATGCTAAAACTTGGTTCTCTTCTTTGCCTAAAAATAGTATCGACTCATGGAATAAATGCAAAGATGCTTTTATCTCTAAGTATTTTCCTCCCGCTAAGATCATCTCTCTTAGAAACGATATTACGAATTTTAAGCAACTTGATCATGAGCATGGTGCACAAGCTTGGGAGAGGATGAAATTAATAATACGTAATTGCCCTACACATGGTTTGAATTTATGGATGATTATACAAAAAATTATGTTGGATTGAATTTTTCTTCTAGAAATCTTTTAGATTCGGCCACGGGAGGCACTTTTATGGAAATCACTTTAGGAGAAACTACTAAACTCCTAGATAATATTATGGTTAATTATTCTCAATGCACACCGAAAGATCTACTAGTAAAAAGGTTCACGCGATAGAAGAGGTTAATGTTTTGAGTGGAAATATGGATGAACTTGTGAAATTATTTGCTAATAAGAATGTTTATTCTCATCCTAATGATATGCCTTTGTCTACTTTGATTGAGAATAATAATGAATCGATGGATGTGAATTTTGTTGGTAGGAACAATTTTGGTAACAACGCATATAGAGGAAACTTTAATTCTAGGTTGTTCCCTAGTAATCCCTCTAATAATTATGGTAATTCCTACAACAACTCTTATGGAAATTTTAATAAGATGCCCTCTGATTTTGAGACTAGTGTTAAAGAATTTATGATTTCGCAAAATAATTTCAATGCTTTGCTTGAAGAAAAATTGCCTAAGATTGATGAGTTGGCTAGGAACATGGATAGAATTTCTCTTGATGTTGATTCTTTGAAACTTAGATCTATTCCACCTAAGCATGATATCAATGATTCTCTCAAAGCTATGAGAATTTCGATTGATGAGTGCAAAGAAAAAACCGCTAGGATGCGTGCTAAAAAATATTGCTTTGTAAAAGCATGTTCTTCTAGTTTTCATGATAATAATGATGAAGTTCTAAAAGTGATTGGTGTGTCTCCAATTAAGTATTTGTTTGCCAATATGAATCTTGATAAAGGTGGGACTGGAGATGAGTGAACTTTAGTTAGAAGGCGTCCCAATGATTCGGAGTTTTTAGATCTTGATGCAAAAATTGGTAAAAGTGGGATTGAAGAGGTCAAAACTTTACAGAGCAATGAACCCACTATTTTGGATTTCATGGAATTTAATTGTGATAATTTCTCTTTGATAGATTGTATTTCCTTGTTCCAATCCGTGTTAAATTCTCCTCATGCTTAAGATCAAAACAAAGCTTTTACTAAACATATCGTTGATGCTTTAATGCAATCTTATGAAGAAAAACTTGAAATAGAAGTTTCTATCCCTAGAAAACTTTAGGATGAGTGGGAACCTACTATTAAAATTAAGATTAAATATCATGAATGCTATGCTTTATGTGATTTGGGTGCTAATTTTCCACGATTCCAAAAACTTGGTGTGATGTGTTAGGTCTCCGTGAATTTGATGATTGTTCTTTAAATTTATATCTTGCGGATTCCACCATTAAGAAACCTATGGGAAGGATTAATGATGTTCTTATTGTTGCAGATAGGAATTATGTGCCCGTAGATTTCATTGTTCTTGATATAGATTGCAATCCTACATGTCCTATTATTCTTGGTAGACCTTTCCTTAGAACGATTGGTGCAATTATTGACATGAAATAAGGAAATATTAGATTCCATTTTCCATTAAGGAAAGGCATGGAGCACTTTCCTAGGAAGAAAATTAAATTACCTTATGAATCTATTATGAGAGCCACTTATGGATTGCATACCAAAGATGACAATACCTAGATCTATTCTTGTTTTTATGCCTAGTTAGGGGCGTTAAACAATAGCGCTTGTTGGGAGACAACCCGATTTTATTTTTGTTCCTTGCTTTTTGTTCCTGTTTAGTAATAAATAAATCATCTATCCTCTGTTATGATTGTGTTTTTATTCTTTAATTAGTGTTTGTACCAAGTAAAGCCTTTGGGATCTTCTTGGATGATTGTTGTTTGATCTTGCTGAAAAAAACAGAAAGTATGCGCTCACGAGAATAATTTTCATTTTTTACCAGAGAGCGATAAAATACCAATTCCAAATGAAGTATATTAATATACAAATTATCCTGGTCTTCCTAATTTGGTATAATTTTTGGAGTTATAGAAGTATTCGAAACCTACAGATTGCTACAGACTGTTCTGTTTTTGACAGATTCTGTTTTTCGTGTATTGTTTGCTTATTTTGATGAATCTATGGCTAGTATCGGGGGCTATGAACCATAGAGAAGTTGGAATATAGTAGGTTTAACACCAACATAAACAAAGAATGATTTCATTACAGTACCTTAAGGTGGTGGTTTGTTTTCTTATATTACCGAAGCTCATGAGATTTTCTGTTGAGTTTTGTGTTGTGAAGTTTTCAAGTTTTTGGGTAAAGATGTGATGGATTATGGAATAAGGAGTGGAAATAGCCTAAGCTTGGGGATTCCCAAGGCACCCAAAGGTAAAATTCAAGGACAACCAAAAGCCTAAGCTTGGGGATGCCCCGGAAGGTATCCCCTCTTTCGTCTTCGTCTATCGGTAACTTTACTTGAGGCTATATTTTTATTCACCACATGATATGTGTTTTGCTTGGAGCGTCTTGTGTGATTTGAGTGTTTGATTTTTAGTTAATTACAATCATCCTTTCTGTACACACCTTTTGGGAGAGACACACATGAATCGGAATTTATTAGAATACTCTATGTGCTTCACTTATATCTTTTGAGCTAAATAATTTTGCTCTAGTGCTTCACTTATATTTTTTTAGAGCACGGTGGTGGTTTTATTGATCTCTCATGCTTCACTTATATTAGTTTGAGAGTCTTTTAGAACAGCATGGTAATTTTCTTTGGCTATAAAATTAGTCCTAATATGATAGGCATTCAAGATGGGTATGATAAAAACTTTCATATAGAGTGCATTGAATATTGTGATACTTGATAGATGTTTTGAGATATAAAGGTGGTAATGTTAGAGTCATGCTAGTTGGGCAATTGTGAAATTGAGAAATACTTGTGTTAAAGTTGGCAAGTCCCGTAGCATGCACGTATGGTAAATGCTGTGTGACAAATTTAAAGCATGGGGTGTTCTTTGAGTGCTTACCTTATGAGTGGCGGTCGGGGACGAGCGATGGTCTTTTCCTACCAATCTATCCCTCTAGGGGCATGCGTAGTAGTACTTTGCTTCGAGGGATAATAAACTTTCGCAATAAGTATATGAGTTCTTTATGACTAATGTGAGTCCATGGATCAAACGCACTCTTACCTTTCCGCAATTTGCTAGCCTCTACGGTACCGTGCATTGCCCTTTCTCACCTTGAGAGTTGATGCAAACTTTGCCGGTGCATCCAAACCCCGTGATATGATACGCTCTACCACACATAAGACTCCTTATATATATTCCTCAAAACAGCCACCATACCTACCTATTATGGCATTTCCATAGCCATTCCGAGATATATTGCCATGCAACTTTCCACTGTTCCATTTATTATGACACGCTCCATCATTGTCATATTGCTTTGCATGATCATGTAGTTGACATCGTATTTGCAGCAAAGCCACTTTCATAATTTTTTCATATATGTCTCTCTTGATTCATCGCACATCCCGGTACACCGCCGGAGGCATTCACATAGAGTCATATTTTTGTTCTAGTATCGAGTTGTAACATTGAGTTATGAGTAAATAGAAATGTGATGATCATCATCATTAGAGCATTGTCCCATGTGAGGAAAGAAGAAATAAAAAAGAGGACAAAGAAGCCCAAATAAAAAAAGAGGCCAAAGAAGCCCAAACAAAAAAAAGAGAAAAGGAGAGAAGGGACAATGTTCTTATCCTTATTCCAGACTTGTGCTTCAAAATAGCTCCATGGTCTTCATGATAGAGAGTTTCTTATTTTGTCACTTTCATATACTAGTGGGAATTTTTCATTAAAGAACTTGGCTTGCATATTCCAATGATGGGCTTCCTCAAAATGCCCTAGGTCTTCGTGAGCAACCAAGTTGGATGCACACCCACTTAGTTTCTATAGATGAGCTTTCATACACTTATAGCTCTAGTGCATCCGTTTCATGGCAATCCCTACTCCTCGCATTGACATCAATTGATGGGCATCTCCATAGCCCATTGATTAGTCGCGTTAATGTGAGACTTTCTCCTTTTTTGTCTTATCACATAACCCCCATCATCATATGCTATTCCACCTATAGTGATATATCCATGGCTTGCGCTCATGTATTGCATAAGGGTTGAAAAGGCTGAAGCGCGTCAAAAAGTATGAACCAATTGCTCGGCTTGTCATCGGGGTTATGCATGATGGGAGCATTTTGTGTGACGAAAATGAAGCATGGACAAACTATATGATTTTGTAGGGATAAGCTTTCTGTAACACCCCGTATGTAACCTGCCATATTTGTATTCCAACTCTTGCCATTTCCGGCGCTAAGTTATGATATTTCCTCATTGTCGGGTTTTGTCTCCATGTGCTTTCGTCTTTGTCATGCATCTCATATCATGTCATCATGTGCATTGCATTTGCATACGTGTTCGTCTCATGCATCCGAGCATCTTCCCCGTTGTCCGTTTTGCATTTCGGCGCTCCTATGTCCTCCGGTGTCTCTTTCTACCTTTTTTCGTGTGCGGGTATTAAACGTTCTCAAATTGGACTGAGACTTGTCATGCGGCCTTGGTTTACTACCGGTAGACCGCCTGTCAAGTTTCGTGCCATTTGGTCTTCGTTTGATACTCCAACGGTTAACCGAGGGACCAAAAAGGCCTCGTGTGTGTTGCAGCCCAACACCCCTCCAAAGTGGCCCAAAACCCACCTAAACCTCCATCATCTAGGCCGTTCGATCACGATCGCATGGCTGAAAACCGTGCTCAATTTGGAGCCTCCTAGCTCCTCCTACCTATAAATATAGCTCCTCCCCGAAATTTTCTGATCTTCCACCCCTAACCCTAGCAAATCAGCTCCTCCGCGCACCGGACGTGTCCGGCCTGCGCCGGACACCTCCCCGCCGACGCCCATAGCCAACCGGGGGCCGCCACGTGGCGCACCGCCACCCGCAGCCACGCCGGCCCGCTCGGCCTGCCGCGAGCCCCCAGAGCCCATCGCCTCTCCCCGCTGCCTGGGAGCCCCCGACGAACCGGCGCCGCCCGCCTGCCTCGCCGCGCTGCCGTCTTCGCCTCGCCGCCCACCGCGCCGACACCACCTCGCCGCCTCGTCGCCGGCAGCCGGTGCCCTCCCCGCCGCCCGAATCTCTGCCCCACGCCGCCGGGGACGCGCGCCGACGACCGCCGCCCGACGCCGCCGCCTCCACGCGCTCCTCGCCACAACTCTGGCCGGCCCCACAAGTCCAGCCACCGCGGATCCATTTCCGGCCATCCTCGAAGTCCGTGCTCCGGCGAGATCTTGATCCAGATCTACAGTAAACCCTAGATCGGGTTGACTTTCCCCCCTCTTCCAGTAATTTTGTGCATTCTTCGCAGCATCATAACTTCATCACCGTGGCTCCGATTCGTGCGTGTAGCATATCAAAATGTTCGTCTCGATGAGTACTTCATTTCATATCATTGCAGCATATTCATTTGAGCTCATCTTGGTGCCCTAAATGCTGCTGGAAGAGTGCTAGTTTCTGTTAGTTTCAGCTTCATATCAGTAATTGGATATTTGTCATTTTTGCCATGATTGATGTGTGCATGCTATGATATTCAGCTCTACATGAGTTTTGAAGTATGCCATGTCATCTTTAGAGGGGTGTATGCCATGTATTTTTGTGATCTCTATGGTGACTAGCACAAGCATGCAAAGTAGCCCTCTCAATGTTGCTGATTTCAGGGACTTAGAAATATTCTAAGTATTGACCCTGTCATTATTTTATGCCATGTGTTCATGTTGCTACCGAGTGATCCGTGCCTCTTTTGAGCATGATCAGTAAGGATTTTTTGTAGATATTGTGGTGCTCTATCCATCCATGTATTTGTTTGCAATTATGGAGCACCCTAGCTTGAGTCAATCGAGCTCTACTTTTGCTATAAAATGTTCCTGGCAGGTTGTTAACATGTTTAGCAATTTTGCCGAGCTTGTTGTAGTTGATCCGTGCATGCTATGTTGTTGTTCTTGCCATGTTTAGCTTCTATGCCATGTCTACTTGCTGGGTGTATGCTTATTTTAGCATGCAATGCTTTGTGGTGAGTGCATCGAGCTTGTAAACATGCCTACTTAATATCTGTTTTGCCATGTTCCAATTTTTCACCAAGTCTGAATCTGTTAACGATAATTGCTATGTTTGCATGGTCGCCATTGTATTTTCTGATCCCTTTTGGCTTATGGTCAGTAAGGGAATTTTGTTGTATGCTTTGAATATCTTCATGCCATGCCTTTCTTTGCCATGATATGTTCCTATAGCATGTTGTTATCTTGCTCTAAACATTCCTTCCTGATGTTAAATTCCTGACATGTTAATTTCACAAAGTCTGTAACCTGTAATCTTTTGCACTTTTGCCATGCTTGTTGGAACCTGCTATTGAGTGAATTAGCCGTAGCTCAGTGTTCATCTTTTGTCAAGCATCTTGAGTGGATCCATGACATGTATTTTGTTGTCATGTTAGAGTGCTGTAGCATGTTGTTCTTGATGCATTTAGATGGTCTCGTGCTATTAATCGTAGATCGGTGCCATATTTGTTTTGCTTGTCATTTCCAAACCGTGCATCCGATTCCGGTGATCTTTATATCGATTTCAACCTAAATCAACTCCTCTTTCCAGTGGCACTCTTGGTTTTCCAAGTTGAGGCCAGGTTCAATCATTCCTTTCCGAATCATGCATATGCATCGCATACCGCATCCCGCATATCATGTCATGTTTTGCATCATGTTGTTTGTGCATTGCACGTGGTTGATTGTGTCTCCCTTTGCTTGTTGTTCTTGCTTGGGTAGAGCCGGGAGACGAGTACGTGATCGAGGAGCCCATTGAGTATGTTTACAAGGATCAAGCTAACGTCAACTCGGAGAACTTTGCAGGCAAGATGACCATACCCTCGAAATCAGTTCTATCTTTGCTTGCTAGATGCTCGCTCTTTTGCTATGCCTATGCTACGATACCTACCACTTGCTTATCATGCCTCCCATATTGCCATGTCAAACCTATAACCCACCTTGTCCTTGCAAACCGTTGTTTGGCTATGTTACCGCTTTGCCCAGGCCCTCTTATAGCGTTGCTAGTTGCAGGTGAAGATTGGAGTTTGTTCCTTGTTGGAACATGTTTATTGTTGGGATATCATTATTATATCTTGTCTACTTTAATGCACCTATATACTTGGTAAAGGGTGGAAGGCTCGGCATTATGCCTGGTGTTTTGTTCCACTCTTGCCGCCCTAGTTTCCGTCATACCGGTGTTATGTTCCTTGATTTTGTGTTCCTCACACGGTTGGGTTATAATGGGAACCCCTTGATAGTTCGCCTTGAATAAAACTCCTCCAGCAATGCCCAACCTTGGTTTTACCATTTTCCACCTAGCCTCTTTTCCCTTGGGTTTCCGGAGCCCGAGGGTCAACTTTATTTAACCCCCCCGGGCCAGTGCTCGTTTGAGTGTTGGTCCGAAATGGGCAGCCTGCGGGGCCACCTCGGGGTAACTCGAGGGTTGGTTTTACTCGTAGCTTGACCTATCCGAGTGTGCCCTGAGAACGAGATATGTGCAGTTCCTATCGGGATTTGTCGGCACATTCGGGCGGCTTTGCTGGTTTAGTTTTACCATTGTCGAGATGTCTTGTAACCGGGATTTCGAGTCTGATCGGATTGTCTTGGGAGAAGGAATATCCTTCGTTGACCGTGAGAGCTTCTGATGGGCTAAGTTGGGACACCCCTGCAGGGATTTGAACTTTCGAAAGCCGTGACCGCGGTTATGGGCAGATGGGAATTTGTTAATATCCGGTTGTAGATAACCTAAAGCTTACCTTAATTAAAATGAATCAACTGAGTGTGTGGCCGTGATGGTCTCTTTTCGACGGAGTCCGGGAAGAGAACACGATCCTGAGTTATGCTTGAACGTAGGTTGTTCTAGGATCACTTCTTGATCATAGTTCACCGATCGTGCCTTTTCCTTCTCTTCTCGCTCTCATTTGCGTATGTTAGCCACCAAATATGCTAGTCGCTTGCTGCAGCTCCACCTCATACTTTTACCCTTCCTATAAGCTTAAATAGTCTTGATCGCGAGGGTGTGAGATTGCCGAGTCCTCGTGACTCATAGATTCCTTCCAAAACCAGATGCAGGGACCGATGATACCGCTCCAGGTGATTCGACTGAGCTCAAGTGGGAGTTCGATGAGGACTCCAGACGATACTATGTTTCTTTTCCAAACGATCAGTAGTGGTGCCCAGTTGGGGCGATCGGGGGCTTGTTCGCATTTGGGGTTGTTCTTCATTTTGGTTCCGTAGTCGGACCTTGAGTGTAACTGGATGAATGTAATGATATTTATGCTATCTGTGTGACGTGGAGAGTGTAAGCCAACTATGTATATTTTCCCTTATTTATTACATGGGTTGTTGTGAAGATTACTTCACTTGCGACATTGCTTTCAATGCGGTTATGCCTCTAAGTCATGCTTCGACACGTGGGAGATATAGCCGCATCGAGGGCGTTACAAGTTGGTAATCAGAGCCTTCCCCGACCTTAGGAGCCCCCTGCTTGATCGAATCGCTGGCGTTGTTGAGTCTAGAAAAATGTTTTGAGTCATTTAGGCTTATATATATATCAGAGAGTAGGATTCTTTTTACTCCTCAGTCCCTTCGTCGCTCTGGTGAGGCATCCTGACGTAGAGTTTTCACTCTTCTCTTCTCAAATTTCACTAAAAAAATTTAGCATCACGCAGGTATCTTGGAATCGTTCCGATGGTTTTGTGACGAGAACATTGTTCTTGGTGCCTCCTGACATTTAGGGGTTGTGGCAGTGTACCGGGGAGTTGAGCTCCGAGGTGTTGTCGTCACAATTTTCTCGTTGCTATTCTGGAATACCTGAGTTTCGCCGACATTGAAAATCTCTTTTATGCAGTTGTTGGTGAGATAACCTCGACGCCACCCAGTACTGGGGTGGGAGTTCGGGAGTATTGCCATAACTCGTATAACAGATGCTTTTCGAATGTTGAGGTAAATGATTTTCGAAGGTTTCTTGGTTATGTGTTGAAGGATGGATACAGGTGGATGTAGGATTTGCTAGCTTTGGGTGAGATATTATGCTTCCCCTGTATCCCCAACACCTGATTGCATAACCGGGAAAGATTCGAGAGTTTCATAGGTGGGAATTCATGTAGCTCTAGTATTTCTTCTGCGGATATTTGGTTTGTGATTGGGTAATCCTCACCAAGTATTTGTTCTTGTCCGTACCTTGTTGTTTTATTCTTCTACCTCTATCTAAGTGGCTTCTCAATTTATGGAAGTGTGACCATTTCAATTAGAATGCATTCGTTCATTTTGTTCGGATGTTAAGACTATATGTTGCAATTTCAATCCATTTGATTCATCTTGAATATTTGTCTGTCAAGATGCTTACGGATGTCACCCTCTTCAGGATGGCTCCTCCAACACGTACGACTCCGAATCCTGATCCGCCACCTCCACCTCCGGAGGCATGGAAAGCGGTGATGGCCGCTACCAATGCAAACACGCAGCTGATCATGCAAATTTTGCAAGAGCGCAACCAAGGGAATCATGGCCATGGCAACAATCAGAATCAGTTTGCTACACTCAACCAATTCCTCACAAACCAGCCAAAGACCTTCAGTAACTGTGTCGAGGCAACAGACGCTGATGATTGGCTCGTGGATATCTGCAAGCATTTCGAGTGCAGCAACGTCAGGCCTGAGGACTTTGTCAAGTTTGCCTTGTTCCAACTCAAAGACCAAGCTACAGAGTGGTATCAGCAGTACAAAGATTCCAGAGGAGGCTGTGTGATTACCTGGGATGAATTCTGTCAAGACTTCAAAGCTCACCACATTCCTCGGAGTGTTGTTGAGAGCAAGCATGAGGAATTCCGCAACCTGAAGCAAGGCAGCTTGTCTGTTTACCAGTATAACATCATGTTCCAGAAGCTCGCTCGTTTCGCCAAGCAGGACGTCCCCGACGAGAAGAGCATGATTTACCAGTTCAGGGGTGGCCTCAGAGAAGATCTTCAACTTGCTCTCGTGCTTTTTGAGCCTCAGAAGTACGATGAGTTTTACAACATGGCACTGAAACAAGAGACTACTCAACTCAAGTGCGATGCTTCCAAGAAACGAGTTAGAGATGCAACTCCTTCTTCCTCAACTCAAGTGGCTACTAAGCAGCAAAAGTATTGGCTGCCTCCTCCTCTGTTTCGTCAGCCTTATCAGCAGAAGAGCAAAGGTGGCAATGGATCTTCCCACCCACCCAACCCAGGCTTTCAGAACAAGACTTCGTCTCAAGCTCCAAGATCAAGTGCTCCGTATCACCGTCCGCTCTCAGAGGTCACGTGCAACAAGTGTCAGCAGAAGGGTCACTATGACAACAAATTCTTCAATCAGAGGCGTCTTCCTCCTCCTCCTATGAGATCTGCCAGTACCACAGTGGTCAAGCATAATCCCAAGCACGCCAAGGTCAACTTGTTGAACGCAGCTCAGGCACAGGACTCGTTAGATGTCATCATGGGTAACCTTCCTGTTAACGATATTTCTGCAAAAGTTCTTTTTGACACTGGTGCATCGCATTGTTTCATGTCAAAGCCATTTTTTGCCAAGAATGAATTCGCTTCTTCTCATTTGGGCAAATCAATGGATATCGTTTCTCCGGGCAAATGCTTGAGTGCCAGTTTGGTGGTTCCAGATGTTACTATCACGTTGGGCGACTATAAGTTTCTTTCTTCTCCAATGGTCCTTGGTAACTCGGATATCAATCTTATTCTCGGAATGGATTGGCTTTCTAAGCACAAGGCTCAGCTTGATTGTGCTGCCAGGCAGATTCAATTGACACATTTGTTTGAGGACGTAATCGTGTTTGCCGCTCGTGATGATACCATTCGACTGATTTCACTCAATGAGAAGGGCGAGCTGGATGCCATCTCTTAGATTCCAGTCGTTTGTGAATATCAAGACGTCTTTCCAGAAGAGCTTCCAGGAATGCCTCTGCACCGGCCAGTTGAATTCGTCATCGATCTTGAGCCTGGCACGGAATTTGTTTGCAAACGTCCTTACAAACTTGGACCTGAAGATTTGAAGGAGCTGAAGAAACAACTCGATATTCAAGAGCGTATGGGTCTCATCCGACCAAGTTCTTCTCCATGGGGTTGTGGTGTTCTTTTCTTCAAGAAGAAGGATGGAACGGACCGACTTTGTGTCGACTACCGTCCATTGAACAAGAAGACTATAAAGAACAAGTACCCACTTCCCAACATCAATGAGCTTTTCGAACAACTCAAAGGTGCTCAAGTATTGTCCAAGCTTGACCACCGTATGGGCTATCATCCGATTTGCATTCATGAAGAAGATATCCCCAAGACAGCATTCAGAACAAGCTATGGTTCATATGAATACACTGTCATGTCTTTCGGCCTCGTCAATGCTCCTCCAACATTCTCTCGCATGATGAACTTCATCTTCAACGCATATAAAAATGACTTCGTCTTGGTCTACCTCGATGACATTTTGGTCTTTTCCAAGAACAAGGAGGATCATGCCAAGCACTTGAGATTGGTGCTAGATAAACTCAGAGAACATCGGTTCTATGCGAAGTTTTCAAAGTGCGAGTTTTGGCTCGATGAGGTTCTCTACCTTGGGCATATCATCTCCGCCAAGGGCATAGCCGTTAATCCTGACAAGGTGTCTGCAATTGTGAATTGGGAACCACCTCAGAACGTGAAGCAACTCCAAAGATTCCTTGGTCTCGCAAGCTATTGTCGAAGGTTCGTTGAGAACTTCTCTAAGATCGCGAAGCCTCTTTCCAACCTGCTGCAGAAGCATGTGAAGTACGTCTGGTCGCCTGAATGTGACATCGCTTTCAACACCCTGAAAGAGAAGTTAGTCACTGCTCTAGTTCTGACTCCTCCTGATGAATCCAAACCGTTTGATGTCTTCTGTGATGCTTCCCTTCAAGGTCTTGGTGTAGTGTTGATGCAAGAGAAGAAAGTTGTGGCCTATACCTCTCGCCAGTTGAAGCCCAACAAAAAGAACTACCCCACTCATGACCTCAAGTTGGCGGCAGTTGTCCATGCTCTTTTAACTTGGAGACATCTCTTATTGGGCAGAAAAGTGGACATCTTCACTGATCACAAGAGTCTCAAGTACATCTTCACTCAGCCCAACCTCAACCTCAGGAAGACTCGTTGGGTCAAGATGATTCAAGAGTATAATCCGAATATCGAATATACTCCAGGAAAGGCCAATGTAATTGCTGACGCTTTGAGTAGGAAGGCTTAGTGCAACAGTTTGATTATCAAGCCTTACCAACCCGAGCTTTGTGAAGCTTTCCGCAAACTCAATCTACAAGTTGTTCCTCAAGGATTTCTTGCCAACCTCCAAGTCTCTCCTACTTTGAAAGATCAGATTCGCGAGGCTCAACTTCTTGATGCTATGGTGAAGAAGGTGAAGACTGGGATTGCCAAGAGTCAACCCAAGTACAAGTGCTATCGTCTTGATGACAAGGATACTCTATTCTTCGAGGATCGCATTGTTGTGCCTAAAGGTGACCTTCGTAAAGTCATTATGAACGAGGCTCACAATTCACTCCTTTTTATTCACCCTGGAAGTACAAAGATGTACGAGGACCTCAAGCAGTCGTATTGGTGGACTCGAATGAAGCGCGAGATTGCACAGTTCGTGAATGAATGTGATGTCTGCAAAAGAGTGAAAGCAGAACACCAACGACCAGCTGGTCTCCTCCAACCTCTTGCCATTCCAGAATGGAAGTTTGACCACATTGAGATGGACTTCGTGACTGGATTTCCAAAGTCCAAGCGTGGCAATGATGCTATCTTCGTTGTCATCGACAAGCTCACTAAAGTGGCTCATTTTCTTCCTATCAAAGAATCTATCACAGCAGCTCAGTTGGCAGAGCTATATACCTCCAGGATTGTCTCCCTGCACGGCATTCCGCGGTTGATATCTTCAGATCGTGGCAGCATCTTCACCTCCAAGTTCTGGGATTCTTTTCATAAGGCCATGGGCACCAACATTCGCTTCACCACAGCTTTCCATCCTCAAACCAGTGGCCAAGTCGAGCGAGTAAATCAAATTCTTGAAGATATGCTCAGGGCATGTGTCATCTCTTTCGGTATGAAGTGGGAAGATTGTCTTCCATATGCCGAGTTCTCCTACAACAACAACTTTCAAGCGAGTTCGGGCAAGGCCCCATTCGAAATTCTCTATGGAAGGAAGTGTCGTACTCCTCTTAACTGGTCAGAGATTGGTGAACGTCAACTTCTTGGAAATGACTTGATCACAGAGGCTGAAGAAATGTGCAAAGTCATTCGTGATAGTCTCAGAGCCGCGCAATCGCGCCAGAAGAGTTACGATGATAGCAAGCATCGTCACTTGGCTTTCGAGATCGGAGACCATGTCTACCTCCGCGTCTCTCCAATGAAAGGTACTCGTCGCTTCGGTATCAAAGGGAAGCTTGCCCCAAGATACGTTGGTCCTTTCAAGATCATCAGCAAGAGAGGCAATCTCGCCTATCAACTTGAGCTTCCATCCAACTTTGCAAACATGCACGACATGTTTCACTTGTCTCAGCTCCGCAAGTGTTTCAAGACTCCTAGCCGCACCGTCAACTTTGAAGAGATTAATCTCCAGGAAGACCTATCTTATCATGAGCACCCAGTTGCTATTCTTGAAGAAACTGAGTGCAAGACTCGCAACAAGTCTATCAAATTCCTGAAAGTCAAGTGGTCACACCATTCCGACCGTGAAGCCACCTGGGAACGCGAGGATCACCTCCGTTCTGAGTACCCGGAGTTTTTCCAGTCCTAGATCTTGGGACGAGATCCTTTCGTAGTGGTGTAGTGTTGTAACACCCCGTATGTAACCTGCCATATTTGTATTCCAACTCTTGCCATTTCCGGCGCTAAGTTATGATATTTCCTTGTTGTCGGGTTTTGTCTCCGTGTGCTTTCGTCTTTGTCATGCATCTCATATCATGTCATCATGTGCATTGCATTTGCATATGTGTTCGTCTCATGCATCCGATCATCTTCCCCGTTGTCCGTTTTGCATTCTGGCGCTCCTATGTCCTCCGGTGTCTCTTTATACCTCTTTTCATGTGCGGGTATTAAACGTTCTCGGATTGGACCAAGACTTGTCATGCGGCCTTGGTGGTAGACCGCCTGTCAAGTTTCGTGCCATTTGGTCTTCGTTTGATACTCCAACGGTTAACCGAGGGACCGAAAAGCCTCGTGTGTGTTGCATCCCAACACCCCTCCAAAGTGGCCCAAAACCCACCTAAACCTCCATCATCTAGGCCGTTCGATCACGATCGCATGGCCGAAAACCGTGCTCAATTTGGAGCTCCTAGCTCCTCCTACCTATAAATATAGCTCCTCCCCAAAATTTTCGGATCTTCCACCCCTAACCCTAGCAAATCAGCTCCTCCGTGCACCGGACGTGTCCGGCCCGCGCCGACATACCCCCCGCCGCCCGCAGCCACACGGGGGCGCCCACGTGGCGCGCCGCCACCCCGCCCGTCCGGCCCGCTCGGCCCGCCGCGAGCCCTCCCCGGCCATCGCGTCCTCGCCCGCGCCGCCCGGATCTCCGCGCCGCCGCCCGCCCGTCGCGGACGCCACCGCCGACGCACTCGCCGCCAGACGCCGCCGCCTCCACGCGCTCCTCGCCGCAACTCCGGCCGGCCCCGCAAGTCCGACCACCATGGCTCCATTTCCGGCCATCCTCGAAGTCCGTGCTCCGGCGAGATCTCGATCCAGATCTACAGTAAACCCTAGATCGGGTTGACTTTTTCCCCCTCTTCCAGTAATTTTGTGCATTCTTCACAGCATCATAACTTCATCACCGTGGCTTCGATTCGTGCGTGTAGCATATCAAAATGTTTGTCTCGATGAGTAATTCATTTCATCTCATTACATCATATTCATTTGAGCTCATCTTGATGCCCAAAATGCTGCTGGAAGAGTGCTGGTTTCTTTTAGTTTCAGCTTCATATCCGTAATTCGTTATTTGTCATTTTTGCCATGATTGATGTGTGCATGCTATGATATTGAGCTCTACATGAGTTTTGAAGTATGCCATGTCATCTTTACAGGGGTGTATGCCATGTATTTTTGTGATCTCTGTGGTGACTAGCACAAGCATGCAACATAGCCTTCTCAATGTTGCTGATTTCAGGGACTTAGAAATATTCTAAGTCTTGGCCCTGTCATTATTTTTATGCCATGTGTTCATGTTGCTACCCCATGCCTCTTTTGAGCATGATCAGTAAGGATGTTTTGTAGATATTGTGGTGCTCTATCCATTCATATATTTGTGTGCAATTATGGAGCACCCTAGCTTGAGTCAATCGAGCTCTACTTTTGCTATAAAATGTTCCTGGCAGGTTGTTAACATGTTTACAATTTTGACGAGCTTGTTGTAGTTGATCCGTGCATGCTATGTTGTTGTTCTTGCAATGTTTAGCTTCTATGTCATGTCAAGTTGCTGGGTGTATGCTTAGTTTAACATGAAATGCCTTGTGGTGAGTGCATCGAGCTTGTAAACATGCCTACTTAATATCTGTTTTGCCATGTTCCAGTTTTTCACCCAGTCTGGATTTGTTAATGATAATTGCTATGTTCGCATGGTCGCCATTGTATTTTCTGATCCCTTTTGGCTTATGGTCAGTAAGGGACTTTTGTTTTATGCTTTGAGTATATTCATGCCATGCCTTGCTTTGCCATGATATGTTCCTGCAGCATGTTGTTATCTTGCTCTAAACATTGCTTCCTGATGTTAAATTCCTGACATGTTAATTTCACAAAGTTTGTAAAATGTAATCTTTTGCACTTTTGCCATGCTTGTTGGAAGCTGCTATTGAGTGAATTAGCCGTAGCTCAGTGTTCATCTTTTGTCAAGCATCTTGAGTGGATCCCTGCCATATATTTTGTTGTCATGTTAGAGTGCTGTAGCATGTTGTTCTTGATGCATTTAGATGGTCTCGTGTTGTTAATCGCAGATCGGTGCCATATTTGTTTTGCTTGTCATTTCCAAACCGTGCATCCGATTCCGGTGATCTTTATATCGATTTTGACCGAAATCAACTCCTCTTTCCAGTGGCACTATTGGTTTTCCAAGTTGAGGCCAGGTTCAATCATTCCTTTCTGAATCATGCATATGCATCGCATACCGCATCCCGCATATCATGCCATGTTTTGCATCATGTTGTTTGTGCATTGCACGTGGTTGATTGTGTCTCCCTTTGCTTGTTTTCTTGCTTGGGTAGAGCCGGGAGACGAGTACGTGATCGAGGAGCTCGTTGAGTACGTTTACGAGGATCAAGCTAACATCAACTCGGAGAACTTTGCAGGCAAGATGACCATACCCTCGAAATCACTTCTATCTTTGCTTGCTAGATGCTTGCTCTTTTGCTATGCCTATGCTACGATACCTACCACATGCTTATCATGCCTCCCATATTGCCATGTCAAACCTATAACCCACCTTGTCCTTGCAAACCGTTGTTTGGCTATGTTACCGCTTTGCTCAGCCCCTCTTATAGCGTTGCTAGTTGCAGGTGAAGATTGGAGTTTGTTCCTTGTTGGAACATGTTTATTGTTGGGATATCATTATTATATCTTGTCTACTTTAATGCACCTATATACTTGGTAAAGGGTGGAAGGCTCGGCCTTATGCCTGGTGTTTTGTTCCACTCTTGCCGCCCTAGTTTCCGTCATACCGGTGTTATGTTCCTTGATTTTGCGTTCCTTACACGGTTGGGTTATAATGGGAACCCCTTGATAGTTTGCCTTGAATAAAACTCCTCCAACAATGCCCAACCTTGGTTTTACCATTTGCCACCTAGCATCTTTTCCCTTGGGTTTCCGGAGCCCGAGGGTCATCTTTATTTAAACCCCCCCGGGCTAGTGCTCCTCTGAGTGTTGGTCCGAAATGGGCAGCCTGCGGGTCCACCTCGGGGTAACTCGAGGGTTGGTTTTACTCGTAACTTGACCTATCCGAGTGTGCCCTGAGAAAGAGATATGTGCAGCTCCTATCGGGATTTGTCGGCACATTCGGGCGGCTTTGCTGGTTTAGTTTTACCATTGTCAAGATGTCTTGTAACCGGGATTCTGAGTCTGATCCGATTGTCTTGGGAGAAGGAATACCCTTCGTTGACCGTGAGAGCTTGTGATGGGCTAAGTTGGGACACCCCTGCAGGGATTTGAACTTTCGAAAGCCGTGCCCGTGGTTATGGGCAGATGGGAATTTGTTAATGTCCGGTTATAGATAACCTAAATATTACCTTAATTAAAATGAATCAACTGATTGTGTGGCCGTGATGGTCTCTTTTCGGCGGAGTCCGGGAAGAGAACACAGTCTTGAGTTATGCTTGAATGTAGGTTGTTCTAGGATCACTTCTTGATCATAGTTGATCGACCGTGACTTTGCCTTCTCTTCTCGCTCTCATTTGCGTATGTTAGCCATGAAATATGCTAGTCGCTTGCTACAACTCCACCTCATACTTTTACCCTTCCTATAAGCTTAAATAGTCTTGATCGCGAGGGTGTGAGATTGCTGAGTCCCCGTGACTCATAGGTTCCTTCCAAAACCAGATGCAGGGACCGATGATACCGCTACAGGTGATTCGATTGAGCTCAAGTGGGAGTTCGATGAGGACTCCGGACGATACTACATTTCTTTTCCAGACGATCAGTAGTGGTGCCCAGTTGGGGCGATCGGGGACTTTGTCGCATTTGGGGTTGTTCTTCATTTTGGTTCCGTACTCGGACCTTGAGTGTAACTGGATGAATGTAAAGATATTTATGCTATTTGTGTGACGTGGCTAGTGTAAGCCAACTATGTATCTTTTCCCTTATTTATTACATGGGTTGTTGTGAAGATTACCTCACTTGCGACATTGCTTTCAATGCGATTATGCCTCTAAGTCGTGCTTCGACACGTGGGAGATATAGCCTCATCAAGGGCGTTACACTTTCTTTGCCCATGTTATTTTGATAAGACATAATTGCTTGGTTAGCATGCTTGAAGTATTACTATTTTTCTGTCGATATTAAACTTTTATCTTGAATCTTTTGGATATGAACATTAATTCCACAATAAAGAGAATTACATTGAAAATTACGTTAGGGAGGATTCCACATCAAAAATTCTGTTTTTATCATTTACCTACTCGAGGACGAGCAGGAATTAATCTTGGGGATGCTTGATACGTCTCCAACATATCTATAATATTTTATTGTTCCATGCTATTATATTATCTGTTTTGGATGTTTAGTGGGCTTTATTGTACCTTTTTATATTATTTTTGGGACTAACCTATTAACTGAAAGCCTAGTGCAAATTGTTGTTTTTTTGCCTATTTCAGTGTTTCGCAAAAAAAGAATATCAAACGGAATCCAAATGGAATGAAACCTTCGCGAGGATCGTTTTTTGGAACAAACGCAATCCAAGAGACATGGAGTGAATATCAAGGAAGCGGCGAGGAAGCCACGAGGCAGGAGGGCGCGCCCCCACCCTTGTGGGCCCCTCACAGCGCCACCGACCTACTTCTTTCACCTATATATACTCGTATACCCTCAAACCTTTGGGAAGAGCCACGAAACACCTTTTCCACCGCCGCAACCTTCTGTACCCGTGAGATCCCATCTGGGGCCTTTTCCGGCGATCTGCCGGAGGGGGATTCGATCACAGAGGGCTTCTACATCAACACCATAGCCTCTCTGGTAATGTGTGAGTAGTTTACCACAGACCTTCGGGTCCATAGTTATTAGCTAGATGGCTTCCTCTCTCTCTTTGGATCTCAACACAAAGTTCTCCTCTATCTTCTTGGAGATCTATTCGATGTAACTCTTTTTGTGGTGTGTTTGCCGAGATCCGATGAATTGTGGGTTTATGAACTTGATTACCTATGAATATTATTTGATTCTCTCTGAATTCTTATATGCATGATTTGATATCTTTGCAAGTCTCTTCGAATTATCGGTTTAGTTTGGCCTACTAGATTGATCTTTCTTGCAATGGGAGAAGTGCTTAGCTTTGTGTTCAATCTTGCGGTGTCCTTTCCCAGTGACAGCAGGGGTAGCAAGGCACGTATTGTATTGTTGCCATCAAGGATAAAAAGATGGGGTTTATATCATATTGCTTGAGTTTATCCCTCTACATCATGTCATCTTGCCTAATGCGTTACTCCGTTCTTATGAACTTAATACTCTAGATGCATGCTGGACAGCGGTCGATGTGTGGAGTAATAGTAGTAGATGCAGAATCATTTCGGTCTACTTGTCACGGACGTGATGCCTATATTCATGATCATTGCCTTAGATATCATCATAACTATGCGCTTTTCTATCAATTGCTCGATAGTAATTTGTTCACCGACCGTAATACATGCTATCTTCAGAGAAGCCACTAGTGAAACCTATGGCACCCCGGTCTACTTTACATCATATAAGTTTCCAATCTACAATTCTAGTTTACTATTTATTTTTCAATCTTTATTTTCCAATCTATGCCACAAGAATACCAAAATATTTATCTTATTATCTTTACCAGATCTCACTTTTGCAAGTGGCCATGAAGGGATTGACAACCCCTTTATCGCGTTGATTGCAAGATTCTTATTTGTTTGTGCAGGCACTAGGCGATTTGCCTGGAGTCTCCTACTGGATTGATACCTTGGTTCTCAAAAACTAAGGGAAATACTGATGCTACTTTGCTGCATCACCCTTTCCTCTTCAAGGGAAAACCAACGCATGCTCAAGAGGTAGCAAGAAGGATTTTTGGCGCCGTTGTGGGGGAGATCTACGCACAAGTCAAGACATACCAAGTACCCATCACAAACTCTTATCCATCGCATTACATTATTTGCCATTTGCTTCTCATTTTCCTCTCCCCCACTTCATATTTGCCGTTTTATTCGTCCTTTTTCGTTCGCCTCTTTTCACTTGCTTCTTTTGTGCTTGCTTGTTGGATTGATTGATTGTCATGATGGCTCAAGATAATACTAAATTGTGTGACTTTTCCAATACCAACAATAATTATTTTATTAGCACTCCAATTGCTCCTATTACCGATGCTAAATCTTGTGAAGGTAATACTGCTTTGTTGAATCTTGTCATGAAAGATCAATTTTCTGGCCTTCCATGTGAAGATGTCGCTACCCATCTAAACAACTTTGTTGATTTTTGTGATATGCAAAAGAAGAAAGATGTGGATAATGATATTGTTAAGTTGAAGCTATTTTCGTTTTTGTTTAGAGATCGTGCTAAAACTTGGCTCTCTCCTTTGCCTAAAAATAGTATCGATTCATGGAATAAGTGCAAAGATGCTTTTTTCTCTGAGTATTTTCCTCCCGCCAAGATCATCTCTTTTAGAAACCATATTATGAATTTTAAGCAACTTGATCATGAGCATGTTGCACAAGCTTGGGAGAGGATGAAATTAATGATACGTAATTGCCCTACACATGGTTTGAATTTATGGATGATTATACAAAAAATTATGCTGGATTGAATTTTGCTTCTAGAAATCTTTAGATTCGGCCGCGGGAGGCACTTTTATGGAAATCAGTGTACGAGAAGCTACTAAACTCCTAGATAATATTATGGTTAATTATTCTCAATGGCACACCGAAAGATCTACTAGTAAAAACGTTCATGCGATAGAAGAAATTAATGTTTTGAGTGGAAAGATGGATGAACTTATGAAATTATTTGCTAATAAGAGTGTTTCTTCTGATCCTAATGATATTCCTTTGTCTACTTTGATTGAGAATAATAATGAGTCTATGGATGTGAATTTTGTTGGAAGGAACAATTTTGGTAACAACGCATATAGAGGAAACTTTAATTCTAGGCCGTTCCCTAGTAATCCCTCTAATAATTATGTAATTCCTACAAAAACTCTTATGGAAATTTTAATAAGATGCCCTCTGATTTTGAGACTAGTGTTAAAGAATTTATTATTTCGCAAAAGAATTTCAATGCTTTGCTTGAAGAAAATATACCTAAGATTGATGAGTTGGCTAGGAATGTGGATAGAATTTCCCTTAATGTTGATTCTTTGAAACTTAGATCTATTCCACCTAACCATGATATCAATGAGTCTCTCAAAGCTATGAGAATGTCCATTGATGATTGCAAAGAAAGAACCGCTAGGATGCGTGCTAAAAAAGATTGCTTTGTAAAAGCATGTTCTTCTAGTTTTCATGATAATAATGATGAAGATCTAAAAGTAATTGGTGTGTCTCCTATTAAGTCTTTGTTTGCCAATATGAATCTTGATAAAGATGGGACTGGCGATGAGTCAACTTTAGTTAGAAGGCGTCCCAATGATTCGGAGTTTTTAGATCTTGATGCAAAAATTGGTAAAAGTGGGATCGAAGAGGTCAAAACTTTACATAGCAATGAACCCACTATTTTGGAGTTCAAGGAATTTAATTATGATAATTTCTCTTTGATAGATTGTATTTCCTTGTTGCAATCTGTGTTAAATTCTCCTCATGCTTATGATCAAAACAAAACTTTTACTAAACATATCGTTGATGCTTTAATGCAATCTTATGAAGAAAAACTTGACTTAGAAGTTTCTATCCCTAGAAAAAATTTATGATGAGTGGGAACCTACTATTAAAATTAAGATTAAAGATCATGAATGATATGCTTTATGTGATTTGGGTGCTAGTGTTTCCATGATTCCAAAAAGTTTGTGTGATGTGTTAGGTTTCCGTGAATTTGATGATTGTTCTTTAAATTTGCATCTTGCGGATTCCACCATTAAGAAACCTATGGGAAGAATTAATGATGTTCTTATTGTTGCAAATAGGAATTATATGCCCGTAGATTTCATTGTTCTTGATATAGATTGCAATCCTACATGTCCTATTATTCTTGGTAGACCTTTCCTTAGAATGATTGGTGCAATTATTGACATGAAAGAAGGAAATATTAGATTCCAGTTTCCATTAAGGAAATGCATGGAGCACTTTACTATGAAGAAAATTAAATTACCTTATGGATCTATTATGAGAGCCACTTATGGATTGCATACCAAAGATGACAATACCTAGATCTATTCTTGTTTTTATGCCTAGCTAGGGGCGTTAAACGATAGCGCTTGTTGGGAGGTAACCCAATTTGATTTTTGTTCCTTGCTTTTTGTTCCTGTTTAGTAATAAATAAATCATCTACCTCTGTTATGATTGTGGTGTTTATGCTTTAATTAGTGTCTGTGCCAAGTAAAGCCTTTAGGATCTTCTTGGATGATTGTTGTTTGATCTTGCTGAAAAAAACAGAAAGTATGCGCTCACGAGAATAATTTTAATTTTTTACCATAGAGCGATAAAATACCAATTCTAACTGCAGTAGATTAATATAAAAATTACCCTGGTCTTCCTAATTTGGTAGAATTTTTGGAGTTATAGAAGTATTCGAAACCTACAGATTGCTACAGACTGTTTTGTTTTTGACAGATTCTGTTTTTCGTGTGTTGTTTGCTTATTTTGTTGAATCTATGGCTAGTATCGGGGGCTATGAACCATAGATAAGTTGGAATACATTAGTTTTAACACCAATATAAACAAAGAATGAGTTCATTACAGTACCTTAAGGTGGTGGTTTTTTTCTTATACTAACGAAGCTCATGAGATTTTCCGTTGAGTTTTGTGTTGTGAAGTTTTCATGTTTTTGGGCAAAGATTTGATGGATTATGGAATAAGGATTGGAAAGAGCCTAAGATTGGGGATTCCCAAGGCATCCCAAGGTAAAATTCAAGGACAACCAAAATCCTAAGCTTGGGGATGCCCCGGAAGGCATCCCCTCTTTCGTCTTCGTCTATCGGTAACTTTACTTGAGGCTATATTTTTATTCACCACATGATATGTGTTTTTCTTGGAGCGTCTTGTATGATTTGAGTGTTTGATATTTAGTTTAATACAATCATCCTTGCTGTACACAACTTTTGGGAGAGACACACATGAATCGGAAATTATTAGAATACTCTATGTGCTTCACTTATACCTTTTGAGCTAGATAGTTTTGCTCTGGTGCTTCACTTATATTTTTTTAGAGCACGGTGGTGGTTTTATTGATCTCTCATGCTTCACTTATATTAATTTGAGAGTCTTTTAGAATGGCATGGTAATTTTCTTGGGCTATATTCAAGATGGGTATGATAAAAACTTTCATATATAGTTCATTGAATACTATTATACTTGATAGATGTTTTGAGATATAAAGGTGGTAATGTTAGAGTCATGCTAGTTGGGCAATTGTGAAATTGAGAAATACTTGTGTTAAAGTTGGCAAGTCCCGTAACATGCATGTATGGTAAATGTTGTGTGACAAATTCGAAGCATGGGGTGTTCGTTGAGTGCTTTCCTTATGAGTGGTGGTCGGGGATGAGCGATGGTCTTTTCCTACCAATCTATCCCTCTAGGGGCATGCGTAGTAGTACTTTGCTTCGAGGGCTAATAAACTTTTGCAATAAGTATATGAGTTCTTTATGACTAATGTGAGTCCATGGATTATATGCACTCTTACCTTTCTGCAATTTGCTAGCCTCTACAGTACTGTGCATTGCCCTCTCTCACCTCGAGAGTTGGTGCAAACTTCGCCGGTGCATCCAAACCTCGTGATACGATACGCTCTATCACACATAAGCTTCCTTATATCTTCCTCAAAACAGCCACCATACCTACCTATTATGGCATTTCCATAGCCATTCCGAGATATATTGACATGCAACTTTCCACCATTCCATTTATTATGACACGCTCCATCATTGTCATATTGCTTTGAATGATCATGTAGTTGATATTGTATTTGCGGCAAAGCCGCTTTCATAATTCTTTCATACATGTCGCTCTTGATTCATCGCACATCCCGGTACACCATCGGAGGCATTCACATAGAGTCATCTTTTTGTTCTAGTATCGAGTTGTGACATTGAGTTATGAGTAAATAAAAGTGTGATGATCATCATTATTAGAGCATTGTCCCATGTGAGGAAAGAAGAAATAAAAAAAGAGGCCAAACAAGCCCAAATAAAAAAAGAGGCCAAAGAATCCCAGACAAAAACAGAGAGAAAAAGAGAGAAGGGACAATGTTACTATCCTTATTCCACACTTGGGCTTCAAAATAGCACCATGGTCTTCATGATAGAGAGTTTCTTATTTTGTCACTTTCATATACTAGTGGGAATTTTTCATTAAATAACTTTGATTGTATATTCCAATGATGGGCTTCCTCAAAATGCCCTAGGTCTTTATGAGCAAGCAAGTTGGATGCACACCCACTTAGTTTCTTTAGATGAGCTTTCATACACTTATAGGTCTAGTGCATCCGTTGCATGCCAATCCCTACTCCTCGCATTGACATCAATTGATGGGCATCTCCATAGCCCGTTGATTAGCTGCGTCAATGTGAGACTTTCTCCTTTTTTGTATTCTCACATAACCCCCATCATCATATGCTATTCCGCCGGTAGTGATATATCCATGGCTTGCGCTCATGTATTGCATAAGGGTTGAAAAGGCTGAAGTGCGGTAAAAAGAATGAACCAATTGCTCGGCTTGTCATCGGGGTTATGCATGATGGGTGCATTTTGTGTGACGAAAATGAAGCATGGCCAAACTATATGATTTTGTAGGGATAATCTTTCTTTGCCTATGTTATTTTGATAAGACATAATTGCTTGGTTAGCATGCTTGAAGTATTACTATTTTTATGTCAATATTAAACTTTTATCTTGAATCTTTTGGATCTGAACATTCATTCCACAATAAAGAGAATTACATTGAAAATTATGTTAGGAAGCATTCCACATCAAAAATTCTGTTTTTATCATTTACCTACTCGAGGACGAACAGGAATTAAGCTTGGGGATGCTTGATACGTCTCCAACGTATCTATAATTTTTTTTATTCCATGCTATTATATTATCTCTTTTGGATGTTTAATGGGCTTTATTATACCTTTTTATATTTTTTGGGACTAACCTATTAACCGAAAGCCCAGTGCAAATTGCTATTTTTTTTCCTATTTCCGTGTTTCGCAGAAAAGGAATATCAAACGAAATCCAAATGGAATGAAACCTTCGTGAGGATCGTTTTTGGAGCGAACGCAATCCATGAGACTTGGTGTGGACGTCAAGGAAGCAACAAGGAAGCCACGAGGCAGGAGGGCGCGCCCCCCACCCTCGTGGGCCCCTCGCAGCTCCGCCGACCTACTTCGTTCACCTATATATAGTCTTATACCCTGAAACCTTTGGGGAGAGCCATGAAACACCTTTTCCACCGCCATAATCTTTTGTAACCGTGAGATCCCATCTTGGGGCCTTTTCCGGCGATCTGCCGGAGGGGTATTCGATCATGGAGGGCTTCTACATCAACACCATAGCCTCTCCAATGATGTGTGAGTAGTTTACCACCGACCTTCGGGTCCATAGTTATTAGCTAGATGGCTTCTTCTCTCTCTTTGGATCTCAATACAAAGTTCTCCTATATCTTCTTGGAGATCTATATGATGTAACTCTTTTTGCGGTGTGTTTGCCAAGATCCGATGAATTGTGGGTTTATGAACTTGATTACCTATGAATATTATTTGATTCTTCTATGAATTCTTATATGCATGATTTGATATCTGTGCAAGTCTCTTCGAATTATCGGTTTTGTTTGGCCTACTAGATTGATCTTTCTTGCAATGGGAGAAGTGCTTAGCTTGGGTTCAATCTTGCGGTGTCCTTTTCCCAGTGACAGCAGGGGCAGCAAGGCACGTATTGTATTGTTGTCATCGAGGATAAAAAGATGGGGTTTATATCATAATGCTTGAGTTTATCCCTCTACATCATGTCATCTTGCCTAATGTGTTACTCCGTTCTTTTGAACTTAATACTCTAGATGCATGCTAGATAGCGGTCGATGTGTGGAGTAAGAGTACTAGATGCAGAATCGTTTCGGTCTACTTGTCACGGACGTGATGCCTATATTCATGATCATTGCCTTAGATATCATCATAACTATGCGATTTTCTACCAATTGCTCGGCAGTAATTTGTGCACCCACCGTAATACATGCTATCTTGAGAGAAGCCACTAGTGAAACCTATGGCCCCCGGGTCTACTTTACATCATATAAGTTTCCAATCTACAATTCTAGTTTACTATTTATATTGCAATCTTTATTTTCCAATCTATACCACAAAAATACCAAAAAAAAATCTTATTATGTTTATCAAATCTCACTTTTCCAAGTGGCCGTGAAGGGATTGACAACCCGTTTATCGCGTTGGTTGCAAGGTTCTTATTTGTTTGTGCAGGTACTAGCCGATTTGCGTGTAGTCTCCTACTGGATTGATACCTTGGTTCTCAAAAGCTGAGGGAAATACTTACGCTACTTTTCTGCATCACCATTTCCTCTTCAAGAGAAAACCAACACATGCTCAAGAGGTAGCAATTATTAGAAGAAGATGAAATTTGAACAAAAGAAGAATAAGTAGAAGAATAGGAAAAAGGAAAAAAGGAAGAAGAAGAAAGGTGAAAAAAAGAACAATAAGTAGAAGAAGAGGAAAAAGGAGAAGAAGAAGAAGATGATGATGGTGATGGAAAAAAAGAAGTATAAGAAAAAGATGAATCCTGACCCCGACATGACCGATGGTCGAGGTGTCGAGGAGGGGTCGCCGAGTTTAGTTTAGTTTAGGTTAGTTTTGGTTAGATTTAGTTTAGGTTTGTTTTTTCTGTTTTTTCAGAATAAACAAGATAGATGAAAAAAAGTAATAGAAAAGAGGAATGGGAAGAAGAAGAAGAAGATGATGATGATGATGAAAAAAGAAGAAGAAGAAGAAGAATAAGAAGAAGACGAAGTAGCAGAAGAAGAAGATGATGATGATGATGAAAAAAAGTAGAAGTAGAAGATGAAAAAAAAGAAGTAGGAAAAGTAGAAAAGAGGGTCGCCGATGGTCGAGGGTCACCGAGGGAAAAGAGGGTCGCCGAGTGGTCGAGAGGTCGAGGATCGAGGGGAAAAGGAGTCGAGTGTCTAGGGGTTGAGGATCGAGGTGTCAAGGGGAAAAGGGGTCGAGGGGTCAAGGATCGAGGGGAAACAGAGTCGAGGGTCTATGGGTCGAGGATCGAGGTGTCAAGGGGTCGAGGGGAAAAGGGGGAAAGGGGTCAAGGGGTCAAGGATCTAGGGTAAAATGAGTCGAGGGCCTAGGGGTCGAGGATCGAGGTGTCGAGGGGAAAAGGGGTCGAGGGGTCAAGGGTCGCCGAGGGGTCGAGGGGTCGACGATTTGACATCCCGACCCCGACACCCTGACCCCCTGACCCCGACACCCCGAAGCCGACACGACACCCCAACCCCGCCTCGACACCCTGAGACAGCACCCCGACCCCGACACGGCACTCCCGACCCCGACACGGCACCCCCGACACCCGACACGACACCCCGACCCCGACATAGCACCCCGACCCTGACACGACACTCCTGACACCCCGACACCTCCCGAAAAAGGCGGTCTTCCGCCTTCCAGAGGCCGATGGGGTCATATATTTGTGAATTATGAGTTAGGTCAGGTATTCAATTACTATTATGTACATATATATATATATATATATATATTATTAATTAGTTCATGTTATAAGGTATTCAATTTTTTATTATGTTCATGATGATGATACACACTTAATTTTTTTATTATGTTTATGTTGTACTAATTTCGTTTACTCTTTGTCGTTGCAGGTGTTGACAGATGGTGGGCGCGGGTCGAGAGCGCTCCGAGCCTCCTTCCTCGGCGCGTGCTGGGAGGGATGCTTTTATTCCACCCAAGCACCTTCGGAGAGCGCTGGTAGACAGTATGCAGACACCGGCAGGCGCTTCTTCTTCGGCTGGGAGAGGTCGGGGGAAGACGAAGAGGGCTGCTAGAGGTGGACGTGGCGGCAGGAGAGGTAGGAAGGCTACTGCGCCTTCCTCGCCGCCACCCCCAGCTGATTCTCCGAACCACCGGAGTGCTCTGTCTCAGGTGGGCCCGTCTGACTTGGACCCATCTTGGTCTCCGGTCCACGAGCCTCGGGCCGACGAGCCTCGGGTCGCCGAGCCTTCGTCCGACGAGACTCGGGTCCCAGAGTCTTCGTCCCAGGAGACTCCAGCCGAGAGTCTTGGTCCCACGTGACTCCGAAGGCTAGTGGCCTTGCTGATGGTGGTGAGGACAGCTTTTCTGTGGATAGCTATAGCGAGGGTGAGCTGGTTGAGGAGGGCAAGAAGGTCTACCAGCGTGGTGGTACAAAGCTCCCGCCCGTGCCGCCGACCCGCGATCATAGGTGGTTGATTGAGCCTAACAGGGAGAAGTAAGTGCATTTACTCTTTTTTAACCTTTTGTCTTCATGTTTCTTCAAATTAATATCTAATGTGTTGTCCTTGTCATACTGCGGGGGTTGGAAACACGCCCGTGGTGTCCGCAGGCCCAACCAGGTCCTTGGTGTGCTTTGCCAGCACCACTTCCCAGGATGGGTCGCGTTGCCCGATGAGGGTGAGGTTCCACAGCTAGCACTGAGCTAGGAGCTATACGTGGCTGCCCCGGCCCCGCTGGAGGAGAGGATCGACGGTGTCTTGTGCGAGACGGTGGCCGACATTGTGATCCGGTGGTTTTGGGTAATTTCTCCTTTACATAATTAAAAATCAACAGTACCTAGTGATTGTACTAATCAGTGTTGTCTTGTTTGATTGCAGACCTTCTACAGGTGTCTTGAGGAACACGAGGTGGATGCGGCTACAGTTCTCAAAGCCGAGTGCAAGCTCCTACTTTAGAACTTACGGCACGAAGCTCAGGTGCAGGCTGTTCGAGACTACTACGCCTCGACTAACATTAAGAGGGCCAAGAAGAAGTGCCGCGCCAAGTATCTGAGCAAGGAGAAGTACATGAAGGTAATTACCTATTCTTAAGGCCTTGTACTTAGTTTCCTTGATTTGATTCATAGGCGTAGCGCTGAAATTTCTCTTTGTCTAACTTAGGTGCCCCCGAGATGTGCGCGGATAGGATGGACTATTGGGAGGCGTTGGTGGATGAGTGGTGCTCTCCCCAATGGCTAGCCGTCCACAACAAGGCCAGAAATAAGCGTTCCCAAATGCAAGGTGCGCCACACCATCAAGGGAGCTCCAACCTATTTGAGTACAGGGATCACTGGGTATGTGGTTTGCTTCACTATTCATGCAATTCCATTCTTCATCCTAGCTTGAGCCCTTAACTAATATGTTGTTCCTCTCTTTTAGGCACGACACAACAAGAAGGACGTGCCACCGCTGTACGACCTCTATGCCATGGCCCATACTGCCCCGTACAAGAAGGCCAAGGCATTCTCTAAGGATTACCTTGATCATCCAGAGAGCTTCACCAACATCTCCTCCCACAACAAGCTCGTGAGGTACAGACACGTTGGGAAGATGAGGAAAGAGGAGGACTTCAACCCGAGCGAGAGTCCTTTTGATCCATAGATCGTGATGCTATCTGGTGGCGGGAGGTACCATGGCTCAATAGCCATTGGGGATGTACTGATACATTGTCCTAACTCTCCTGGAGATCAAGAAGCACCAGACAAGATCCAGTCCTGAGATAAGGCCTCGTCCACAGCCAATGGAGCTCGCCATCGAGGCTAGGGCCCAGGAGCTTCTGGCAGAGGCAAACAGGCAGGCGGCGGAGGGCGAGAGGGACTTGGAGGAGAGGACGGCTAGTCTGTTGGAGGTGGAGAGGAACCGGAACGACGCGTCTCATCGGGCCCTATACGAGCTCCTCGTGGTAAGTTTCTCCTGCATATTAGCCAAATCATGCACGTAATGTTTGTTTCATTACTAACTAATATGACCGACTCGTGAAAACAAAATGTGTAGACCGTGTGCCAGAACAACGGTCAGACCCCTCCGCCGATGCCCCAGATTGGTATAGCGACCACGTTGAGTTTCATTTGAATGGTCATTAGTTACTAGTATTCACATTTCAGTTGCATCATGCTAACGTGAAATTGCAAATAATCTTTGGTGCAGCATGCCTCCCGACAAGTATCGACCGATCCTTCTCTGTCTGGCACTGGCGCAACCCTGACCGGTCCTTCTCCGTCTGGCACTGGCACAAACCCAACCGATCCTTCACCTTCGTGATGATGGTAAGTTTTCCCAAGTGTTTTGCTTAACAATTGCATACTTATCTTAAGAAATTACCTACTTAGCTCCAAAATGACCTATACTTAGCTTATTTTCCTCAAAAATGACATAATAACCTTACTTAGTTCCAAAATGACATATTCTACCTAGGATAGCTATAAAATGACCTACACTTAGCTTATTTAGTTCATTTATGACATACTTAGGTAAAAAATGGCATGATAACCTTGGTTTAGCTCCAAAATGACATAGACTTTGCTTATTTTCCTCCAAAATGACAAAATAACCTTACCTACCTCCAAAATGACCGATTTTAACTAGTATAGCTGTTGGGAATATAACTTTCAGGTATGACCCGCCCAGGAGGGGCCGGGTCAACCCTTAATGGCGGATTGTTAAGAGAAGCCCAGTAATATTCAAGGTGATAGTTTATTAAGAATTGTAGAAGGCCTAAGCCCCGAGGCGGATTAAGGCCCAATATTGTAAACCGCCATATGTAAAGAAAGACTTGTAAAGAAAGGCATATAAGAGAAGTCACCGAGCCGGACACGTTTTATGAGACGGCCGAGACTCTGTAGGCCACTAGGCGTCAACCCGTGTATATAAGGAGACGACCCAGTGGCGGTTTAGGGCAAGAAACAACAGATCGATAGCCAAGCTAGCGGATTTGCTCCTTGGTCATCGAAACCTAGCAATACAACATCAACTGGACTAGGCCTTACCTTCACCGTAAGGGGCCGAACCAGTATAAACCTCTCGTGTACTTTGTCCTGATTAACCCCTTTAAGCTTCCTAGTTGCGATGGCCCTACGACTAAGTCCTTTCACTAGGACATCTGCCGTGAAAATTCCATGACAATTGGCACCCACTGTGGGGCCAGCCCACGGTGGATTTGAGTTCTTGAAGGGCAACTTCGAAGGGCTCAAGGGATACGATGTGGGCCGGATGACCAAGAGTCGTCGCGGCAAGCTCTACATCGACGACGAAGGCTGGGCCCCTTCGGCGGAATCCATGTTTTCATCGGCCAGATCGGCGAGTCAGGCCCTGAGCCGGACGCTTGCACCAACCTCATCAAGACGACTCAGCGCGCGAGACCCACCCGGGCTCAACCCGCCGTGCGGCGGGCCTTCGTGGGTTGCCTCCATGGAGGGGAATTTTCTGAAGGATCGATAGACGGTGGTGAGATGGCCATCTGTTCTGACGGTGCGTTGTCCACAGGCGAGACAAATTCTTTGTATCAACTACAAGATGGCGTGCTTGGGGGCTGTTCCGATGGCAGCAGTATTCCAGACCCCTCTTGCCATTTTGTCCTCCAAAATGAATAAATATGCTTAGTTAGCTCAAAAATGGCATAACTACCTAGGTTAGCTCAAAATGACTTATACTTAGCTTCTTCAATTCATTTATGACATACTTAGCATACTTAGGTAAAAAATGGCATGATAACCTTGGTTTAGCTCCAAAATGACATAGACTTAGCTTATTTTCGTCCAAAATGACAAAATAACCTTACTAAGCTCCAAAATGACCTATTTACCTAGCTTAGCTCTAAAATGACCTACACTTAGCATTTTTACCTAGCTTATCTAAAAAAATGGCATTTTTACCTACCTTAGTTAGAAGAACAAGAAGATAAAGAAGATGAGAGGAAAAAAAGAAAGAGAAGAAAAAGTCTTCTTCTTTTTCTTCTTCTTCTTCTTCTTCTTATTCTTCAAGCTAGTCTTCTTCTTCTAACTTTCTTCTTTCCCAATTTGCAGATTTGCTTTAGATGAGGAAGCTTGCGTTCATGGACTCTACTCTTCTCCTTGTGCTTCCTTTTTGTTTTGATTTTGTATGATGAAACTTTGTTGTTGGATATGTGTTGGAAACTTGTTGTTGTTGGAAACTTGTTGTTGGATATGTTGTTGGAAACTTGTTGTTGGATATGTGTTGGTATGCCTGTTGAAAGTATTTTCAAATGTGTGTGTGTGTATCTGTGAAATTCTGTGAAATTCTGTGAAATTGGATGAATTTAAGAAAAACAGAAAAAACAGGGGCTATACAGGCTCTTTGCCATTAGCCAGCAGATGGCAAAGCTGCCACATAGCAGCTACCTGTGCAACCTGGGGGGCACTAGACTGGCCTATATGGTTGCTTTGCCGTCTGGTGGCAGACGACAAAGACCTTTGCATCTTTGTCTTCTGCTATCAGACAACAAAGCACGTCGTTAACCCCTTAACGGACCTAAGCTGCCACGTGTGCCGTCCAGGCTCTTTGTCGTCTGCTGGCTGATGGCAAAGTCCTTTGCTGTCCGCCAGGCATGCCTTTGCGGTCAGCCATGGCAGACAGCAAAGTGCCTGATTCCTGTAGTGTTAATTCTTTTCTCGTAGTTGCGGATGCTTGCGAGGGGGTTAATCATAAGTAGGAGATTTGTTCAAGTAAGAACAACACCTAAACACCGGTCCACCCACATATCAAATTATCAAAGTAGTGAACACTTATCAAACCAACATGATGAAAGTGACTAGATGAAATTCCCATGTACCCTCAAGAACGCTTTGCTTATTATAAGAGACCATTTTGGCCTGTCCTTTGCCTCAAAAGGATTGGGCTACCTTGCTGCACTTTTGCTGCTATTATCGTTACTTTCTCATTATAAATTATCTTACTATCAAACTACTCTGTTACTTACAATTTCAGCACTTGCAGACATTACCTTGCTGAAAACCACTTGGCATTTCCTTCTACTCCTCGTTGGGTTCGACACTCTTACTTACCGAAAAGTCTACAATTGATCACATATACTTGTGGGTCATCAGTGACATGTATAAAAAATACGAACGATGGCCTTGCCACAAATACTATGTCAACTACATGATCATGTAAGCAATATGACAATGACTAAGCGTGTCTTAATAAATGGAACGGTGGAAGTTGCATGCCATATATCTCGGAATGTCTATGGAAATGCCATAATAGGTAGGTATGGTGGCTGTTTTGAGGAAGGTATATGGTGGGTTTAATGCACCGACGAGAATTACGCGGTACTAGAGAGGCTAGCAATGGTGGAAGGGTGAGGGTGCGTATAATCCATGGACTCAACATTAGTCATAAAGAACTCACATACTTATTGCAAAAGTCTATTAGCTACCAAAACAAAGTACTACACGCATGCTCCTAGGGGGATATATTGGTAGGAAAAGAACATCGCTCGTCTCCGACCTCCACTCATAAGGAAGACAATCAATAAATAAATCATGCTCTGACTTCATCACATAACGGTTCGCCATACATGCATGCTACGGGAATAACAAACTTTGACACAAGTATTTATACCAATCCACAATTACTCACTAGCATGACTCTAATATGACCATATTTATATCTCAAAATAAATGCAAGGAATCAAACTTCTCATAGTATTTAATGCTCTTTATATGAAAGTTTTTATTATATCCCTCTTGGATGCCAATCATATTAGGACTAAATTTTCATAACCTAAGAAAATTACCATGATGTTTAGAGACTCTCAAAATAATGTAAGTGAAGCATGAGAGTTCAATAATTTCTATAAAATAAAGCCACCACCGTGCTCTAAAAAGATATAAGTGAAGCACTAGAGCAAATTGACTAGCTCAAAAGATATAAGTGAAGCACATAGAGTATTCTAATAAATTCACGATTCATGTGTGTCCCTCTCAAAAGATGTGTACAGCAAGGATGATTGTGCTAAACTAGAAAGCAAAGACTCATATCATACCAGACGCTCCAAGCAAAACACATATCATGTGGTGAATAAAAATATAGCCTCAAGTAAACTTACCGATGGATTGAAGAGAAAGAGGGGATGCCATCCAGGGCATCCCCAACCTTAGATGCTTGTTTTTCCTTGAATATTACCTTGGGGTTCCTTGGTCATCCCCAAGCTTAGGCTCTTGCAACTCCTTATTTCATAGTCCATCAAATCTTTACCCAAAACTTGAAAACTTCACAACACAAAACTCAACAGAAAACTCATGAGATCCATTAGTATAAGAAAATAAATCACCAATTTTGGTACTATTGTGAACTCATTATTTATTTATATTGGTGTAAAATCTACTGTATTCCAACTTTTCCATGGTTCATACCCCCCGATACTACCCATAGAATCATCGAAAAAAGCAAACAACACATAGAAAATAGAATCTGTGAAAAACAGAACAGTCTGTAGTAATCTGTAAACTTCGTATACTTATGTAATTGAAAAAAAATCTGAAAATTACGAAAACAGAGGCAATTCATATATCAATATTGTGTAGGAAAATCAGCACCCTTCTGTGATTTTAAACAATTTTGTTACTAGGCGCAAAAGTGTCTGTTTTTCAGCAAGATCAAATCAACGATATACCAAAGTATCCCAAAGGATTTACTTGGCTCAAACACTAACTAAAAACACCAAAGCACAATTACTACAAAGGTAATAATGTGTATTTATTTAATAACATTACCAAAAACAAAAAAAATAAAAATAAAATTGGGTTGCCTCCCAACAATTGCTATTGTTTAACACCCCTAGCTAGGCATAAAAGATAGATCTAGGTATTGTCATCTTTGGTATTAAATTCATAAGTAGCCCTCATAATAGATTCATATGGAAACTTAATTTTCTTTCTTGGAAAGTGTTCCATGCCCTTCCTTAACGGAAGTTAAAATATAATGTTTCCTTCTTTCATATCAATAATTGCACCAATCGTTCTAAGGAAATGTCTACCAAGAATAATAGGACATGTAGGATTGCAATCTACATCAAGAATAATGAAATCTACAGGATGATGACCCACAAGTATAGGGGATCAATTTTAGCTCTTTTCGATAAGTAGGAGTGTCGAACCCAATGAGGAGTAGAAGGAAATGACAAGTAGTTTCTAGTAAGGTAATGTCAGCAAGTGCTGAAATTGTAAGTAGCAGAGTAGTTTGATAGCAAGATATTTTGTAATGAGCAAGTAACGATAGTAGTAAAAAAAGTGCAGCAAGGTATCCCAATCCTTTTGAGGCAAAGGACAGGCCAAAATGGTCTCTTATAATAAGCAAAGCATTCTTGAGGGTACACGGGAATTTCATCTAGTCACTTTCATCATGTTGGTTTAGTTTGTGCTCACTACTTTGATAATTTGATATGTGGGTGGACTGGTGCTTAGGTGTTGTTCTTACTTGAACAAACCTCCTACTTATGATTAACCCTCCTGCAATCATCCGAAACTACGAGAAACGTATTAAGAATATATTCTAACCATAGCATTAAACTTTTGGATCCAATCGCTCCCTTATAGAAAAGCGCATAAACTGGGGTTTCGGCTTCTGTCACTCTCGCAACCCATCATCTAATTTCTACTCCACAATGCATTCCCTTAGGCCCAAAGATGGTGAAGTGTCATGTAGTATATGTTCACATGACACCACTAAGGGAATCACAACATACATACTATCAAAAAATCGAACACATATCAAATTCACATGATTACTTGCAACATGATTTCTCCCGTGACCTCACGAACAAAGATAACTACTCACAAATGATAAACATGCTCATGATCAGAGGGGTATTAAATAGAATATTGGATCTGAACATATAATCTTCCACCAAATAAACCATATAGTAATCAACTCCAAGACGTAATCAACACTACTAGTCACCCACAAGTGCCAATCTATAGTTCCGGTAACAAGATTGAACACAAGAGATGAACTAGGGTTTGAGAGGAGATGGTGTTGTTGAAGATGTTCATGGAGATTGCGCTCCCCAACATGGGAGAGTTGTTGGTGATGATGATGACGATGATTTCCCCCTCCGGGAGGGAAGTTCCCCTGGCGGAATCGCTCTGCTGGAGGGCAAAAGTGCTCCTGCCCAAGTTCTGCCTCGAGGCGGCGGCGCTTCATCCCAAAAGTCCTCTCTTTATTTTTTCTAGGTCAAAATTACTTGTATACCAAAATATGGGCACCGGAGGTGGGCCGAGTAGGGCACAACCCACTAGGGCGCGCCTAGGCTCCCTGGCGCCCCCAGGTGGGTTGTGCCCACCTGGTGGGCCCCCTCTGGTAGTTATTTGCTCCGATAATTCTTAAATAATCCATAAAAAATCTCTGTGAATTTCAGCTTGTTTGGAGTTGTGCAGAATAGCTGGCCTGATGTAGCTTTTCCAGGTCCAGATTTCCAGCTGCCAGAATTCTCCCTCTTGGTGTATACCTTGCAAATTATGAGAGAAAAGGCATAAGAATTACTCCGAAAAGCATTATTATGTATAAAAACAATATAAATAACAGTAAGAAAATATGATGCAAAATGGACGTATCAACTCCCCCAAGCTTAAACCTCGCTTGTCCTCAAGCGAAAACCGAAATTGAAAAACATGTCCACATGCTTTGAGAGAGAGGTGTCGATAAAAACAAAGTACGGACATAGAAGCATCATGTTGATTATTATAACAGGAACAAAATTAAACATATTACTTTTATCATAGAACTTTCATCATATACTTCTCATGAGTAAGTAATAGTTCATCACACAATCGACGTATAAAGCAAAAACTCTATTAGAAACCAACAAACTATGTTCTCAATCAACTTTGCAACTACAATTCATCATCTTTTTAGGAAGAGTCACATGTCGGAGCCTCTAAGCAAGTCCACATACTCAACCATCATATAATCTTCTATGATTGCTAACACTCACCTCGTACCCATGAGCAAAATGTTTCAACCGGAAACATAGAAAGATAGGGGCTTATGGTTTCGCCTCCCAACATACTCACCTCAAGGGTGATGTCAACAATAATATCTCATGCCACCCATATTCGACTGGACATATGTGCCTAGATCTTTCCTCACCACATGATGCTTGCCAAAGGAGAAAAAAAAAGGAATAGAGAGAAAAACTTTGACTCTTGCATAAAAGTAAAAGATAGGCCCTTCATAGAGGGAAGCAGAGGTTGCCATGCGCTTATTTGTTTGTATGCTCAATCCCTTAGTGCAAAAGAATGTCACGTCACATTGCCCTTTGTGATAGCGACCTTTATTATGCAGTCTGTCGCTTTTATCAGCATCACAAGTTCATGCAACGCTCAATTTTCTCTTACACTAAATGATCTCACACTTTTAGAAGCAATTTTTATTGCCTTTTTGCACCGATGACAACTTACTTGAGGGATCTTGCTCAATCCCTAGGTAGGTATGGTGGACACTTTTAAATAAGATTTGGGTTTAGGGGTTTTTGGACGCACAAGTAGTATCTCTACTTAGTGTGGAATTTTTGCCTAGCAAAGATAGGGGGCAAGCACCACATGTTAAAGGATCTATGACAATATGACTTCTATGTGAATATGAACAAACATAAATCATAAATTGTCTTCCTTGTCCAACGTCAACAATTTTGGCATATAATATTTTGATGAGGCCTCACAATCACAAAATATTTCTAGGATGGTATATTTATATGTGAATCTTCTCTTCCCTTATTAATTCTTTCATAAGTTGCATCATTGACTAATGCTATGTTTGTCAATCTCTAATAAACTTTTCTACTTATACTTTTCCTTATGTGGTGCCATCACCTACCATAAGATTAGTATACAATCTTTTCATTATTTAATTCCTTTCTTTTATTTGTTTCCTTTCTTATTTCTTTTCTTTTATTTGCAACATGAAAGTAAAGTAAGCAAAAACTCATACTAAACTTTATTATATAACTTGCACACGATTACAACATTGGTACGCGTCAGTCCTAAACAAATGGTTTTTAACCCCTTTCCGTGACGACATTTGGAACCGTCGCCAAGTGAGTGTGGGTGATAGGGGGGGTCCTTCCCACACAACCCAAAAACCGTCGGGGAAATTGAAATGATCGAGAAGAGGTATCTAGATGGGGGGTGAATAGACTCTTAGTAAGAAAAGTTGCAGTTTTTAATTTCTTTAAGTTGAAGTGGAGTTTTGACACAAGTTTAAACATTCACAATACATATCAAGCAAGCATGATAAGAGTATATGAACAGCGGAAAGTAAATCATGCAAGTTGCAAGAATGTAAAGGGATGAGATTTGAATGTGCAAATGCAATTGGAGACACGGAGATTTTTGGCGTGGTTCCGATAGGTGGTGCTATCGTACATCCACGTTGATGGAGACTTCAACCCATGAAGGGTAATGGTTGCGCGAGTCCACAGAGGGCTCCACCCACGAAGGGCCCACGAAGAAGCAACCTTGTCTATCCCACCATGGCCATAGCCCACGAAGGACTTGCCTCACTAAGGTAGATCTTCACGAAGTAGGCGATCTCCTTGCCCGTACAAACTCCTTGGTTCAACTCCACTATCTTGACGAAGGCTCCCAAGTGACACCTAACCAATCTAGGAGACACCAGTCTCCAAAAGGTAATAGACGGTGTGTTGATGATGAACTCCTTGCTCTTGTGCGTCAAATGATAGTCTTCCCAACACTCAGCTCTCTCTCATAGGATTGGATTTGGTGAAAAGAGGGTTTGAGTGGAAAACAACTTGGGGAAGGCTAGAGATCAAGATTTATGTGGTTGGAATGGAATATCTTGACCTCAACACAAGTGTAGGTGGTTCTCTCTCAGAAAAAATGTATGTTGGAAGTGTAGGCATGCTCTGATGGCTCTCTCTACGAATGAAGAGTGGGTGGAGGGGTATATATAGCCTCCACACAAAATATAACCGTTACACACAAATCACCAAACTCGGTGGGACTGGATCATAAACTCGGTCAGACCGATTTAGTTCAAAATGTGAACGTTAGGATTTTCGGTGGGACCGATATTACCAACTCGGTAGGACCGATGTGCTAGGGTTAGGGTAAAGCCTCATCTCGATTGGACCGATTACACAAACTCGGTGGGACCGATTTGGGTAATAAGCAAAACAGATAATTGGCCAAGCAAACTCGGTGAGACCGATTGCATATTTCGGTGAGACTAAAATTACTGCGATAGGCAATAGAGAGTTGGCAAGCCCATCTCAGTGATACCGAGATCCCATCGGTGTGACCGAATTGACTAGGGTTTCTGGCAGTGGCTATGTCAAGTGAACTCGGTGGTGCCGAATAGGAAATTTCGGTGAGGCCGAGTTTGACTTTTGGTTTGGGACATAAGTGGTTGAGGGCTTTGGAGCATATCACTAAGAACTTTGAGCAAGCAAGGCATTAAGCAACACCTCATCCCCTTTTAATAGTATTGGCTTTCCTATGGACTCAATGTGATCTTGGATCACTGTCGGTGTCAAAACCAGCGGATCTCGGGTAGGGCGTCCCGAACTGTGCGTCTAAGGAGGATGGTAACAGGAAGCAGGGGACACGATGTTTTACCCAGGTTCGGGCCCTCTTGATAGAGGTAAAACCCTACGTGCTGCTTGATTGTTCTTCATGATATGAGTATTACAAGAGTAGATCTACCACAAGATCAGAGAGGCTAAACCCTAGAAGCTAGCCTATGGTATGATTGTCCGTTGTCCTACGGACTAAAACCCTCCAGTTTATATAGACACCGGAGGGGGCTAGGGTTACACAAGGTCGATTACAAAGGAGGAGATATACATATCCGTATTGCCTAGCTTGCCTTCCACACCAAGTAAAGTCCCATCCAGACACGGGACGAAGTATTCGATCTCGTATCTTCACAGTCCAACAATCCGGCCAAAGGATATAGTCCGGCTGTCCGGAGACCCCTTAATCCAGGACTCCCTCAGTAGCCCTGAACCAGGCTTCAATGACGATGAGTCCGGCGCGCAGTGTTGTCTTCGGCATTGCAAGGCGGGTTCCTCCTCCGAATACACCACGGAAGAGTTTGAATACAAGGATAGTGTCCGACCCTGCAAAATAAGTTTCACACACCACCGTAGAGAGAATAATATTTCCACAAATCTAATCTGCTGACACGTTTTGACAGCATGACATCACGCCACGGCCCGGTCATTATTTGAACCATTTTTCTTTAACCAGCCCCGCACATAACGCGAGGCAATTTTTTGACACGTCTTGTCAAAGCAGAGATCGTTGTCGGATTTCGGTTTCCGGCAGACCCTTGAGGTTCAAACACTGGGGTGCGCATGGAGATTTCGCCCCCTACCTACCTGCACCCCTCCGCCATGCTAGGATCTAAACTAAGGAAAGAACAACACAAGAGACACAGGGTTTATACTGGTTCGGGCCACCGTTGTGGTGTAATACCCTACTCTAGTGTGTGGTGTGGTGCCTCGCGAGGGTCTGTTCTTGGCTGGGGCGATGAACTGCTCGGAGGAGTTCAGTCACCTTTCTCTCTCTCTGCTTTCCTCCGACCGACCTGATTTCGACCCCAGCTTGTTTCTGGGTTGGCTGATTCTCGATCCTCTCTCCTCCCTACCCTGGGGGTGGCTAGTCCTATTTATAGAGGCCCTGGTCCTGTCCCCAAATATTGAGCGGGAAGGGAGCCAACAATGGCTGGCTAATTTGAAGGGGGACAACAAGTATCAGCTATCCTGACAAAAGTAGTCTTCGCCTGTGCAAAGCTCTGGTGATGACGCCATCTTGGGCTCCACGGTGACCTCCGTCTCGTAGTCCTCCCGGTCTTGGTCTCGTTGCACCGAAATGGCAACCTTTGCCTGATGCCTCGGTACTCCGCGGCTGCGCTTGCCCCTTTGCACCAAAGAGGGAAGGAGGACGCTGCACGGGCTGGCACCCGCCTGGCGCCCTGAATCTTCATGGCTTGCATCACAGGCACCTCGTGAGGTACCCCGCCTTGATCTCTCCGCCCCCTCGTGAGCCAGCCTGATGAGGCCGTGCCTGAGGAAGCTCCGCGTCGTCCGCCCCGCGAGGCTTGGCCCCTCGCGAGGGTCTTGGGTTTATGTTGGTGAAGATGGGCCGTGCTGGGCTCCCCTTTGAGCCACGCCGCAGGCCGCAGGCAGGCAAGTCTGGGGACCCCCATTCCCAGAACGCCGACAGTAGCCCCCGGGCCCAAGGCGCGCCCGGACTTGGCCGTGCAGGGAGGTGGAAGGGCAAGAGCAAAGTGCCGCGGGCCCTAACAGCCTGCAGCCTTGGGCACCGCGTGCTGGTTGATTGGACGTGGGTGGCACTGTTCCCCCACGCCCTACTTAACTTGCGCCGTGCTAGGCAGACCCGTAGTCGTACACAGCCGTTCCCCTTTTATCGCTCGAGCGCCCTATGTCCTTCCTCCGCTCGAACTCCGGTTTTTGGTTTCAACTCAATCTTGAACCTCCCCCCTTCCCATCGCCATGGCTCCGACGAAGAAGGGGAGAGGGAAGAAACCCGTGTCTCCGCCTTGCCCGCCGCCGTCGGCGGCTCCCGCCGAGGGCTTGGGCAAGGTCAGCTTGGCTCTGGCCACCATCTTCAATGAATGCGGGAGGACGATGGCCTGGCCTGCGTCCCACTTCTCGATCGACAGGACAGCCACCGAGGTCCCGTATTTTGCCGATGCCCTGTGGGCGGGTCTGGTTCCCCCCTTTTCTGATTTCTTCAACGCCGTGCTTTCCCACTATCAGATCCACCTGATGCATCTAGGTCCTGAATCCATCACCCTCCTTTCGGTCTTCGCCTTTGTTTGCGAAGCTATGGTGGGCATCCCTCCTTTGGTTGCCTTGCTGCGCCACTTCTTCTCGTTGCATCTTGTCGGCCCTACCCAATGTTGGGCTTGCGTGAGCTTCGTTGCCGCGCCTGAGACGGCGGCCTCTGGGATTGACTTCAAGCTCCCCTTGCCCGCGGTTGGGTTCCGCGAGCGGTGGCTTATGTGGACGCAGGGGTGCCCAGCCCCCTGCTATTGGAGCCGACCTCACCTGCCGTCCCCAATTCGGGCTGGGGCCAGCAGACGCTTGAGAGCCCCCGGCTCGTCTTCGTCTGGCGCCGCTTCGTGCTCTTGAGGTCGCTTGGCGTGACAGCGCCCAAGGTGGTGAAGGAGTTCCTGCTATGCCGTGTTGCTCCTCTTCAACGCCACTCTCGCTGGATGTGGGCCTTCCGTGGGCGCGAGGATCGTATGAGGCTCCAGGAAGAGGACATGACTCCTGAGGTGCTGAGGACGGCGCTCTTGACCCTGGCTGGGGACCCCAACCCCGGCAACGTCTGGCAGGGAGGGGCCTTGCTATACCTCTGCCAGATTAGGGGCGACTTTGTGAAGCAGATGCCTGTCTTTGATGAGTGGGGGCCGCGCCCCGCCGGCCTTCAAGGGCCTCGCGAGAACCCAGTGGTGGTGACTGCCCTTCCAGTCGGCCAAGGCGACTCATCCTCGATTGGCGGAGCAGGGAGGCATGAGGCGCCAGAGGCCGAGGGGGCTCCCGACGCGGTGACAACGCCGGGCGAGGCTCATGAGGAAGCTGCTCCTGGGGCCCGTGCCGCTGAGGCTGAGGGTGGCGAGCAGCTGCCCTCAGTGCCTGCGACTGGGCCCCCTGAGGCTCCAGCTGCGTCTCTTGGGGAGGCGATTGGCAGCGCACATCAGGCAGGCGCCTCTGCCGCAGATCGCCTTGACGCTCCATCTTCGTTGAAGGTTGATCCATGCACCCAACTCTTGGGATGCTTCCGCATGAACTTTGAGGCTCTCCAGAAGATAAGGGAGCCCTGGGCGACGATTACCCTTGTCGCCTGCTGAAGCGTAGGAAGTACTTTGCCACTGATGACTAAGCCTTCTCCTTTCCCGGCTCCCGATCCTTTTGTTACTTGTATTGATCCTTGCTCCACAGGCCCCTTCCAGTCGAGCTTGCGGAGACGGCTGAGGAGCCGTCCCCCTTGGCTTCGCCCTCTCCACCGTCCTCGAGCGCTCCGAGCAGCGGAGCCCTTGTGGTGAGGGCGATCAAAGAGGTGAACCATCCCGAGGCGCCCCGTGGCCCCGCGCACCTCGCGATCCTGCTTCGCGGGCCTTCTCGTGGCATAGCCATCCTACCATGGGCCTCTCGCCTGGTCGTGAACTGCGATTGGCTGAGGCGCTTCCTGCGCTCTTCTCCTGAGGTCGGGCTGGCCCCAGGCCGGGCTTCTGACGTGACGTGCCCGGCCGTCGCGAGGGTGCCAGCCCCCAGCACCCAGCCCGGAGGGGGAGTGCTGACTCGCGGCCCTCGGCGCTTGCTTGGGGCGGATGACGGTGTGGAAGACGTGCTCGAGCGCGCTCGGGAGCGTCACGCTCTCCGCCAAGGATTCCTTCGAAGGGCGGCAGACGCAGTGAGCCTGCTTGGTGAGGAGCTTGCTGATGAAGACGCGCGCCTTGAGGCCGAGGGCCTGCGCCTGGCTGCAGAGAGGCGCGAACTGGAGGGCGCCATTGCCCTTGCGCGCCGTCAGTGTGATCTTGATGAAGCAGAGGCCAAGGCGTAGTTTGCGGCCTCTCGGGAGGCTCGGTCTCGGGCCGCTGAGGAGGCTCGGGAAGCTGACCGGCGGCGAACGGCTGCAGAGGAGCGGGCTCAGGAGCTTCTGGCCTGGTGCCACTCGCTGGAGGAGCAGGTGGAGCTGCATGAGGTAGCCCTCGCATTGATGAAGGTGGCCTCTGGCGACTCAGCAGAGCTCCAGAAGCGTGAGGAGGCACTGACACTGGAAGCCGCCAAATGTACCCGCGAGTACGAGCGTATGGAGACGAGGGAGCGCTTGGTGACGCAGGCGGAGGATGATGTTGCTGCACAGGAAGCCCGCGTCCTGGAGGAGGTCGGACGTCGAGTGGCGATGGCGCATTTGAACCTCGAGCACGAGTTCGAAGAGAAGCTGGGGTTGATCTGGGCCGAAGCTGAAGGCAGGACCGCCGCCTTGAGGGCCAAGCTGGAGGAGGCGGCGCGGCGGGCCGATGCTTCCCAAGCCGCCCTTGAGGTGGCGCGAGGTGAGTTAACCACCTCCCAGGCTGAGGTGCTCCTTCTTCGCCATCGGGTGGAGGAGGCTGAGGCCGTCGCGCGTCAGAATGCAGACGAGATACGTCAACGGCGGATCTTGGAGCACGAGCACGACCCCATGCTCACCACTCTCCGGGAGAGAGCCAACGCGGCCTTTGGCAACATCTGCGAGGAGGCCGTCGGCGAGCCGCACGCAGTCAACTACACGGGCAATCTCCAGTTCTTCACTGATGTGGTGACGCAGCTGGAGGCGCGGTCGACCAGGGCTGACAGGTTGGTGGAGGAGAGGAGCTGCGCCCTGCTCAGGCGCGCCTTTTCCCGCGTCTTCATTCACCTCCGAAACATGGATCCCCATTTTGATTTTGATGCCGCCATCGCCCCAGTCCCCCAGGCTGTCCAAGGCGACCTGGCGCACTGGGTGGAGGATAATGTGGACGCTCTTATCAGGGCCTTCGCCTCAGACAACGATGATGCGATCGTGGCGGCCGATGAGGGCGGCGCGATGGGCGGCCCTGACGCCACTGGCGGCGACGCGGACGGCGATGGCGAGTTCAGCGACGCCAGCAACGGCTCATGTGGTGCTCCTGAGGATGCATTGGGGGATTCGTCCGACTGACTGTACATCGTTCCTGCTTCCTTACCCTGCATGAATAGAACTCAGGTTTTGGCCTGATGACTGTGAGAGCATTTTGGAGGGGGGGCCCTCATGTAAAACTTGTGTTTATCATATTAGTAGAAGCTACATCGCCCATGCGCCCACGCCAAGTGGATGGCTTAAGCGACACGCTGGTCGGCTAGCATACCTTTGTTTCGCGCTGGCCCTGAGGCAGCCCGCGGGGGGCTGTGGTGTCCTGAGTGTCCCCTGATTGGATCCGTAGGATCTGCAGTAAAACACGCTCCTGAGAGGACACGGCGGCGGCAGTCTGGGCTGCGTGCAAGCTAGGCCTGACCCGGCTCGCGAGGGGCTCGCGAGGGGAGGCGGCTGAGGTGAAGTGGTAACCAAAGCACTAGAAATTGCTCGAACGAGACTAAGCACCCCTTCCCCGAACACACGCAAATCTCAAATTCGAATCCAACTTGAATCCAGCGGGGGAAAGCGACAACCAAGGGGAAGAGCAACGAAAGCAAACAAAAGGACGCGTCCGGCACCTAGTCTAGTCTTGGACGTCTTCTCACCAGCGCGGAGCTAAGTGCTGGCACTGGGCGTGGGAGGGAGCCCAGGGCCTGAGGCCAGCACCCCTGAGACTCCGGGGCATGTACAGCCCCACTCATTATTATGTGAGAGTGTCACGGGGCAGCGAGCTTCACAGGCACTGGGCCTTCTTCACAGGTACTGGCCTTGCTTCATATCGCCAGATGAGGGGCCCGCCTTGCGCCACACTCTAGTGCCATCAACGACGACCGGAAACCAGGACGCCGCCGATGGGGTAGAGCGGTCGCCAGCGGTTCCCCCGACGACCACGGGTCCTCCGCTCGGGGCAGGCCCCGGGGCACCTCCCTAGCGGAGGGCCTACCTCCTGAGAACACCTTGCTCCGAACGCCGCGGTGGTGTTGTCGAATCCCTGCCCCTCTCCTGCAGCCCCCTGCGCCCTCCTCCCGAGGGGTAGGAGGCTGTGGGAGCGGGGCAGCTGCCCGCTGTGGCAACCTGCACCTCCTGCGATCCATGGTTAGTGTATGCCTGCTGAAGAATTAGCGGTACCCAATAATCGTTGCTTCCAGCGTGCCCAGTGGGACCGTCCCGAGATTCCTGGAAGGGCTCAGCTTCTGGTGCCTCGTCCCCCCGGCTTGGGCTGAGGAGCGAGCCTGGTTCACCCTCGTGTGAGTGTCCTTGGTCCATCATGAGGGGCACGTATTCCTCTGGCGCCGCCACCCCGAAGGCCACGCCGTGGTGCTCTGCGCGCCACGCGTTCCTGCCTGACGCGCCTATCGTGGGGTGGCAGCACGGCTGTCCACTGGGGCCGCGGGTCGCGTCAAGCCCTTCTTCTTCGCGGATCTAGAGTGGGGGCTGCGCCGCCGCCGGTCTGGTGCTGACAGCCTCGCTGGTGTTGGAGTAGCCTTGGAGCCCGCGGGCGCGCGCAGGGCCCCCGCGCGGGCCGCCCCGGGTTGGAGATGGGAGCTGGGTGCAGAAGGGGTGAGCCCCCGAGGCGGCGAAGCCCAGGAGCTCTGCCACCCACTCCAGCAGCACGTCGCGGTTGCCCTCCAGCAGTCTGCACTGCAGCAGCTCTCGGGCTACCGTGAGCGCGGCCTTCGAGTTCGCTTGCTCCCGGCGGGTGTACGGTGTCATGGTCGCGGCGTGATTGGAGGCCCTTGCTGTCGACCGCGCCTGCCGCAGTGTGAGAGCCGTCGAAGCCTGTCCGCATCGCCCGCGACCCGCAGCGCCCTGCGGACCGCGAGCTGCCTGGGGCACGGGGTCGCCTGAGGCGAGCGGCTCTGCGCGGGCGGGCCATGCCGCCCATGGGTCTGGGTTGCCCTCCTGGTCGCCGGGCATGGTGATGACGACGCGACGGGGCACGGAGCGGTGGAAGACGAATTCCGGCGCACCCCTACCTGGCGCGCCAAATGTCGGATTTCGGGTTCCGGCAGACCCTTGAGGTTCGAACACTGGGGTGCGCGCGGAGGTTTCGCCCCCTACCTACCTGCACCCCTCCACCATGCTAGGATCTACACTAAGGAAAGAACAACACAAGAGACACAGGGTTTATACTAGTTCGGGCCACCGTTGTGGTGTAATACCCTACTCCAGTGTGTGGTGTGGTGGATTGCCTCTTGGGCTGATGATGATGAACAATACAAGGAAGAACAGCCTCACGAGGGTCTGTTCTTGGCTGGGGCGATGAACTGCTCGGAGGAGTTCAGTCACCTTTCTCTCTCTCTCTCTACTTTCCTCCGACCGACCTGATTTCGGCCCCAGCTTGTTTCTGGGTTGGCTGATTCTTGATCCTCTCTCCTCCCTACCCTGGGGGTGGTTAGTCCTAATATAGTGGCTCTGGTCCTCTCCCCAAATATTGAGTGGGAAGGGAGCAACAATGGCGGGCTAATTTGAAGGGGGACAGCAAGTATCAGCTATCCTGACAAAAGTAGTCTTCGCCTGTGCAAAGCTCTGGTGATGACGCCGTCTTGGGCTCCACGGTGACCTCCATCTCGTAGTCCTCCTGGTCTTGGTCTCGTTGCACCGAAATGGCAACCTTTGCCTGATGCCTCGGTACTCCGCGGCTGCGCTTGCCCCCTTTGCACCAAAGAGGGAAGGAGGACGCTGCGCGGGCTGGCACCCGCCTGGCGCCCTGAATCGTCATGGCTTGCGTCACGGGCACCTCGTGAGGTACCCCGCCTTGATATCTCCGCCCCCTCGTGAGCCAGCCTGATGAGGCCATTCCTGAGGAAGCTCCGCGTCATCCGCCCCGCGAGGCTTGGCCCCTCGCGAGGCTCTTGGGTTTGTGTTAGTGAAGATGGGCCATGCTGGGCCCCCCTTTGAGCCACGCCGCAGGCCGCAGGCAGGCAAGTCTGGGGACCCCTGTTCCCAGAACGCTGACAATCGTGTTCCCCTTATCACGGGATTCTCATCAATACAAACATGGGTAACCCAACCGTGCCTGTTGGTATGACTCTTAGATCTTAGGTAAGTCTCAAACGGCCACGAGGGGGACGCCTGATATTCACCCTCTTTATAAAGGGACATGGCTTTTTCTTTTTCCCCTCCCACGCTCAATCGAATCCTTCCCACGCCTCGAGTTCTAACACCCAAAGCTCAGGTCAGGCGCTTCGGACTTTCAATCATGTCCGGATCCAGCCTTCAAGGCCGGTGGATGCCTTCCACCGTCACAGAGGAGGACATCAAGAAGTTGAGGGAGGCCAGATATCTGACCGCCGAAATTTCGCATAGGCTGCCCGCCCGGGGGCAGGTCATCCCTACTCCCGAACCTAACGAGAGCGTCGTGTTTGTCTCCCACTTCCTCCGAGGACTAAGCCTCGCTCTGGATCCCTTTGTTAGGGGTCTTATGTTCTATTACGGGCTGTATTTTCATGATCTGGCCCCGGATTCCCTTCTTCATATCGCGTCTTTTATCGTTGTATGTGAGGCCTTCCTCCGCATTACCCCTCACTTCGGCCTGTGGCTCAAGACCTTCGATGTGAAGCCGAAGATGGTCGAGGGGCAGTACGCAGCGTGCGGAGGTGCTTTAATAAGCAAAATTGCTGACGCTCCATGGCCAAGGGGTTCCTTTCCAGAGGTGTCTGGATTGTGGTAGCGGGAGTGGTTTTACATCACAACTCCCCGAAGTGCCAAATGGGTAGCTGACCCTGCCTTTCGCTTGGGGCCCCCACCACAACTGATGTCATGGATCAGCAGGGGGCTGAGCTGGGGTCTAGCCAAGGACGTGCCAATACTGCAGAGCCGTATAGGAGATCTCTTCGAGGGAGATTTTAGTCTGGTTATGGTAATGCAAGTTATGCTGGTTCATCGGGTCCAGCCTTGCAAACGCCGACCCCTCCATATGTGGGAATTCAACCCGGAAGGACCGCGCGCTATTCAGCATTTCCTCGGCATGACACACGAGGAGATGTACAAATCGTTCTTTGGACCCCAAATAAAGTGTCCGGACACCACCGAGGACGTGGGCCTAAGCTGCAACCGCCCCGCTGCCCAAGTAAGTAATCCCATGGCCGAACACACTGTCCTTTTATTTATCATGACATCATTCTGAAGAATCGCTCTTTGACTAGGACTGGATAACAAAGGTGAAGCTGATCCGGTGTTCGGCTCCCCTTCCCGAGGGGTTGGACAATCCGGTGCTGGAAAAGATGCTCGAGCCAGAACCTTGTCTAGTGCCCTCAAAGGAAGATGAACGGGGGAATAAAGAGGGTGAAAGCGGGCCTCCATCGCTATCTATTCCAATTGAGGGAATGAGCGCCTCCGCAAGGGAGGATAACCAAGGGGAAGAATCTGACATTATTTCTCCCCGGGGAAGGAAGAGGACCACCTCTGAAGATCCGGAAACTAAGGTTTCCAAACGAGAGAAGAAATCTCCGCCAGAGGGTCCTGCCTCGGAGGGTATTCTGGCCGCACAATGTCCGCGCGGGGATCAGCCCTCTACCGAGCTGTAAGTAATCAAAAAGTACTTAATAGTGAAGATATCCTATCTTACTTCCGAAGACAATAATCGACGCTTATAAATTGTAGTCCGGATCGCAGCCCTTCTCGACAAAGTTCATCTTCGGGGGATCTTCTTCCGAAGATGATGGAGAGCAAAATGCCTCCCCCGGGCTCCCCAACTCAAGAAGCGGGCGACCTTGAAGTGTCGTCGCAAAGGGTATCTCCGGATCCACTAGGGCCAGAGGATAACCCTTTGGCTGCCCGGCATTCCCAGTGTCCGGCTCCTGAGGGGAGCGACAGCAAGGGTCCATACAGTGTGCGGTCGGACGTGCTGAAGGATCTTCTGGGGCAAGCTGTCGTCTTAGAAGCACATCGTACGCTAATGGGTACAGTAATTGAAAGAATTTCATCCACTGAAAGCGGTTTGCACGAAGCTTTTATGAGTCTGCTGAAAGGCTTCGAGGTACGTGAAACAATATATGCCTTTAACAGTACCGCATATGTTAGGTATGCCCATGCAGATAGTAGCCCCTGAGACTCAGGTTGTCGTCGGGAATGGCGGAAAACAGCGGATCATAGTCCCAGGTAATAACCAGATCGCCTTTATGTGCAGGTAATTAAAGCTCCGGTGGTGAGCCGGACTGATGGTTTTGCCGAACTAAAGCGGCAACTAGATGCGGTAGATGCCGACATCGTGCTTGTCAACAAGCGGCTTGACGAGGCACAGGGTGAGTGATTTTTTCTGGTGATCGTCACATAATAAGAGCAGCATGATGCCAGCATCGTTAACATGTCGTGACTGCAGATGGAGCTGCCACCGTGGAGACCCTTCGGGCGGAGCTTGCCCGAGCCAAGGAGCAAGCAAGGAGTAGCAATGCGGCCACTTTAAAGGCGGCCGAAGAGTTAAGGGTCGAACAGGCCGTGCATTGCGAGAGCAAGGAAAAAATAGCCAAGATGGCCGTAGAGTTAAAAGATGCTGCTAACCGTTACCGGCTTCTTGAAGAAGAAAACCGGGCGAAGGCGACGGACCTGGAGAAGGCCCGGGTGGCTGCCAAGGAAGCCCGCTCCAAAATTAGAGCGACGAAGGAGGAGCTGAATCAAGGTGCAGATATCGTGTCTGGGAAGCCCTTCTTGTTGCGGACTAAGTTCGGAGATCCAAAATATGCTCCTCTGGCCCGGCTATGGAGTTCTGCGGACGCGTACATGGATTTGGCTGCAAGTGCTGCTGACGCAGCCGAGTACTTCAAGGATCAGAAAGGTCCCGGAGTGGAAAAGCTGTTTTGGTCATAGTTTCACGCTCCAGTCCGCCCGCTGCTGCTGAATGAGCGATTGACCGGTTGGGCCGAGCTCCATAGGTTGTTCGGAGTTGCCATGAGGTCCGTTGTGGATCACCTGTGGCCGGGACGGCCAAGGCCAAGTAACTATTTTAGCTTAGTGCAACAATTCCTTGAAGCTGTGCCATGCGTCGACGCTGTAAAGAGATCAGCATGCATAGAAGGTGCCCGGATGGCCCTTGCCCATGTCAAAACATACTGGGAAGATATGGAGGCCACCACTGTTGCGGCATAGGGTTCGGCCCTAGGCCGAGTTGCTGCCGAGCACTACTTTGAGGAAGTCCTTGAAGGTGCTCGTTTGATAGAGGCTCAGTGCTTGAAGAATATTATTTTCGAGTGACATGTAGTCCCATTGTACAAACAATGTTTTTCTGATTTAATCAAGGCTGTATTTATACTTTTGCCTGAAAGTACTATGATGCCTCATGTGCGGCCGTTTATGTATATATGTATATAACCTGAAAATTTGCAGTCGTTGGCTTCCGCCCCCACACTTGATCCAATGTCTTGGTCCGTTAAGGAGGTGATAGCATATCGAACGAGGCAATCGTACTATATTGCTTTAACACTATCACTTAGCCATAGGAGTTTGACAGTGGGGCTACTATATAGCCCCTGGTACTTCTGCGTTCGTCCGAATACGGTGCACGTACGTACATGACCGGAAAACGGACCTTTGTTAATGTGGAGGAATCCCGAAGATTCCGATTAGTCATCGAGGGGGTTGACCAGTCTCTCGTTATATCATGACAGTCAGTTTTTGGCTTTCTCTACTGAGGTGCTTGTCCGGATGAACCAGGGCACAATCGCAGTAGTTCTCCCAGTGATACCTTAGCCGATATAACGGAACGTAAGGTACAAAAACGTGAGAGCCGGGCAAACCCAACATTTGACCAAAGACATGATTCGGAGCTGATGCATATAGAGCCAAATTCGTGACGCCGAACACTCCCTAAGGTGTTTGGTCTTTATAACATATACCGGGCTAAACAATGCCCTTTATAAGAAACCCCATGTGTCCAGGTACGTGCAAAATCCTGGCGTGGCCACATGCCAATAACGCCGGCATCCTTCTCGGTTGTGTGGAGTATCCGGAGGATGTGAGCAACAAGAGACAATAAGAAAGGTTTACGCAGGGCCTTAATCTAAAAAGAAACCTTTGGGCGGGTCCCTGCTGCACATCTGCGCCTGTGTCTCTATTGTGCCGTGTACTAGATGGGTGTAGCACGATTGTAACCTGCAAAAATAAAGAACTTAGGTGAAAGTTGCCGTGCCAGAAAGAAGAATGAGTTATCAGAATTCCAGAGAAGCCTAGTTGAGCCGGGCTGGCCCTGATTACACGTGGGAAGCTGAAAGTGCACTCTCCCTGGGTGGTTTTGGTAATTCTTAACAACATATAGCTCATTGAGCTAACATTATTCCAAGATTAATATTTCAGGAAAATCTCAATGAATGGCATGGCATGGATGAGGAAAGTGGATCCCTCAAAATTCTAAGGACAAAAAGTTTGGCTCAAGCTTCAAGATTAAGACTCTACATTTTATATTTTAGTGATCCAAGATCACATTGAGTCTATAGGAACAGCCAATACTATCAAGGAGGGACGAGGTGTTGCTTAATGGCTTGCTTGCTCAAAATGCTTAGTGATATGCTCCAAAACCCTCAACTACCTTCCCACATCCACATATGACCTAAACCAAAAGTCGAACTCGGCCCCACCGATTCTTTCTATCCGGCGCCACCGAGTTTCAAATGTCATAGCCACTGCCACAAACCCTAGGCAAATCGGTTTCACCGATAGGGATCTTGGTCTCACCGAGATGGGATTGTAATCTCTCTGTTTCCGTTCGTAACATTTCGATCTTACCGAGATGAGCGATCGGTCCCACCGAGATTGCAATGTAAACTCTCTGTTTCCCTTTTGTAACATTTTGGTCTCACCGAGATGAGCGAATCAGTCCCACCGAGTTTACCTGACCAACTCTCTGGTTAGCTTATTACCAAAATCGGTCCCACCGAGTTTGTGTAATCGGTAACACCGAGATTACGTTATGCCCTAACCCTAACCATATCGGTCCTACCGAGTTGCATCTCAGTCCCACCAAAAGTCCTAAGGGTCACTAGGTTTGCTGAATCGGTCCGACCGAGTTTAACCATTCGGTCAAACCGAGTTTGGCAAATTGTGTGTAACGGTTAGATTCTGTGTGGAGGCTATATATACCCCTCCACCCACTCTTCATTCGTGGAGAGAGCCATCAGAACATACCTACACTTCCAATACACATTTTCTGAGAGAGAACCACCTACACTTGTGTTGAGGTCAAGATATTCCATTCCAACCATATGAATCTTGATCTCTAGCCTTCCCAAGTTGCTTTCCACTCAAATCTTCTTTCCACCAAATCCAAATCCTGTGAGAGAGAGTTGAGTGTTGGGGAGACTATCATTTGAGGCACAAGATCAAGGAGTTCATCATCAACACACCATTTGTTACTTCTTGGAGAGTGGTGTCTCCTAGATTGGCTAGGTGTCACTTGGGAGCCTCCGACAAGATTGTGGAGTTGAACCAAGGAGTTTGTAAGGGCAAGGAGATCGCCTACTCCGTGAAGATCTACCGCTAGTGAGGCAAGTCCATCATGGGCGACGGCCATGATGGAATAGACAAGGTTGCTTCTTCGTGGACCCTTCATGGGTGGAGCCCTCCGTGGAATCGCACAACCATTACCCTCCGTGGGTTGAAGTCTCCATCAACGTGGATGTACGATAGCACCACCTATCGGAACCATGACAAAAACATCTGTGTCTCCAATTGCGTTTGAATCCTCCAAACCCTTCCCTTTACATTCTTGCTAGTTGCATGCTTTACTTTCCGCTGCTCATATACTCTTTTGCATGCTTGCTTGAATTGTGTGGAGATTGCTTGACTTGTGCTAAGATAGCTAAAATCTACCAAGAACTAAAATTGGGAAAAGGCTAGATTTTTATTTGGTCAAGTAGTCTAATCACCCCCCCTCTAGACATACTTTCGATCCTACAAGTGGTATTAGAGCTTTGGTCTCCATTTGCTTTGATTTCCATAGCTTTTGGTACTCATAGCCTTGGTTTCACAACCTAGGAGAGTATGGCGTCTAGCGAGGGAAATTATCACCGTAGAGGTCCTTACTTTGATGGCACTAATTTTGCTAGTTGGAAGCATAAGATGAAAATGCATATTCTTGGACATAACCCCGCCGTTTGGGCTATTGTGTGTATTGGCTTGCAAGATGAATTCTTTGATGGGAAAGAACCGAACCGTGAAGCTACCGCGGAAGAGTTGAAAATGCTACAATACAACACTCAAGCTTGTGATATCCTCTTCAACGGATTGTGCCCCAAAGAATTCAACAAAATCAGCCGTCTTGAGAATGCAAAGGAACTTTGGGATACTTTGATTGATATGCACGAAGGTACCGACTCCGTCAAGGAATCCAAATTGGATGTGCTTCAAAGTCAACTTGACAAGTTCAAAATGAAGGATGGTGAAGGTGTTGCTGAAATGTACTCTAGGCTTGCTCTTATCACAAATGAGATTGCCGGCTTAGGGAGTGAAGAGATGACAGATAGATTCATCATCAAGAAGATCCTAAGAGCCTTGGATGGAAAATATGATACCGTGTGCACATTGATCCAAATGATGCCCAATTACAAAGATCTCAAGCCAACGGAAGTCATCGGAAGAATTGTTGCTCATGAGATGTCACTCAAGGATAAAGAGGAACTTCACAACAAATCAAGTGGTGCTTACAAAGCCTCATGTGAAGCCCCCACATCATCGAGTGAGAAACAAACCTTCAATGAAGAATTGAGCTTAATGGTGAAGAACTTCAACAAGTTCTACAAGAGTAGAAGCAAAGAGATAAGCTCCAAGTCAAGGTCCTACAATGACAAAAGATCTTCTAGTCGAGAGCGAAACTTCTACAATTGTGGAAGGCCCGGACACTATTCCAATGAGTGTACACCCCCCCTACAAGAGAAGAGAAGATTCTCCCAAGAGAAGAAGTAGAAGAGAAGAATCACCATCTAGAGAAAGAAGGAGTAGAGATGATCGTTATGAACGAAGACCATCACGGAGAAGCAAGGATTCAGAAAGAAAGGACAAGTCATCAAGGAGCTACACAAAACGAAGACATCAAGCTCATGTTGGTGAATGGGTATCCGGCTCCGACTCCGACAACCACTCCGAGAGAAGCTATCACTCCGACTCCGAATATACTCAAGATGAAGGTGTTGCCGGTCTAGCACTTGTGACAACCAACTCCTACGACATATTTGACTCACCAAATGAAGGAGTTGGAACATGCTTCATGGCTAAAGGCCCAAAGGTATCACACCCCGAGTATGTTGATTTCAATAGTGATGAAGATGACTTGTTAGGTGATGATGATTTACTTGTTGACAACTCTAGTGATGAATACTATGACGAAACGTCAATTAATCATGCTAATCAAGATAAAACGAATGACAATGATAAGGAGAAGATTGAGTCTCTAACTAAAGAACTAAACACTCTTATGTTAGCTCATGAAACTATCTTAGGAGATCATCGAGAACTTTTAAGGACTCATGAGAAATTACGCTTTGAAAAGCTCAACCTTGAGCAAGAGCATGAGTTCTTAAAAGCAATCAATGATGATCTTCGTAAGAAAAGTTCTTCTTACATTGACAAGCATTTACTCTTATCCACTTACATGCCTCAAGTCAAGTCTAGTAACAAGAACAAGAAAGATTCTTCCTCTAGTAGTAACAATAATCATGCTAAATCCAATATTGTTGCTTCTAGTAGTTCTCTTGATTCCACTAATGATTCTCTTAGCCAAGTTACACTTGAGCAAGAAAATAGCTTATTGAAGGGAATTATAGAGAAAGGTGTTTACAAGAGCCTTGCCGTAAGTAAGCAATTCGAGGAAATTGTACGCAAGCAAGGAAGGCACCGGAAGAATCAAGGTGTTGGTTTTGAACGAAAGTTCAATGCCAATGGAGTTGAGTGGGAAGAAGATCAATACCCCAAGACGAAGTTTGTTCCCCAACAAGAGAAGTATGATCCTACGTCTCTCAAAGGGACACAAGCTCAAGATGATCTTCCACCACAAGACCACAAGCAAAACGGCAAGGACAAGCTTCAAGAGGAAATTGATGCATTTGAAGAAGCTCCTAAGGCCTTGGTCAAGTGGGTTCCCAAGACTACTTCGAGTTCCACTTCATCAAGTACAACTACAACACCGAGGATTCCCATCAAGATGGTGTGGATCCCGAAGAAGAAGAACTAGAGAGTTCTTGAGGGTGACTCCGCCAACATACTTCACTCTTATCATCTTGGCAAGAACAAGTGCAATCAACTTCCACATCTTGCACTAGTTCAAGGAGTCACACACCCTCTTGTTGGTAAGACAAGGGACAAGGTAACATAAAAGCTTTCATAGACATCATCTTGTGTGTGCATCACTTTATGTCTATGGATATCCTTGTTTGATCCTTGTGGGACTAACCCATGTAGGTATTGAAAGTGCAACTCACTCCAATGGATAGCTCCAAATGATCTACATAAACATTGAGCATCCACATCTTCAACATCTACATGAAGTCATCATCGACAAAACCCAAGGTTAGTTCATCCCTCTTAGGGGGAATCTCACATCTAGGGGCAGCTTTACTCTAAGAATTGAGCTAAAGCAACTCTAATGGTGTGAACACAACAATGCTTTATGTAAAAGTGGTAACCCCACTTGTGCTTAAACGATGAGTATGACCTATGATCAAATGTTCTCATTTGACTCCTAAGTCAATATACTCATATATAGATGACCTAGTCATCGCCAATTGTTTGATAGATGCTAGAATTTGTTGTGCATTCTTTGCCACATATTTCAATTGCCATTTTATTGTGTGAGCATGTTGATTGCATATTTTACTCATTCGAGGACATCCACTTGTTGTTTTGATTGATTGGTTTTCTTTTCTTTTGCCAAGTGGATGGACAAGAATGCCTAAGAACCCTCTCTAACTATCTATGCTTTTCTCATCTCAAACTCTATTCATGCTACATCACAAAATTTGATCAAGTCAGGTTCGAACCACTCTGTGTGAGGAGCACTCGGAGTCCCCGATTCGTCATAGACTTAAACTTCCAAAACTTCTTTGTGCTTTTCGGTCTGACCGATTCCTCCATTTCGGTCATACCGAGATCAATAAGTCGATCTAGGTTTTCAATCTCGGTGCAACCAATTTGAACCTTTCGGTCACACCGAGTTTCAGTAACTGCTTGCAGTTATGAATCTTGGTGCCACCGAGTTGTTCCACTCGGTCACACCGACAGGGTCGGGCTATATATACTCACAGGCAAAATTTTGGAAATTTCTCCGAAACCCCTTCGCCTGCGCATAGCTCGCTCTGCCTCCAGGTCGTCCTCCTCGTCGCCAGCCGCCTCCTGTCGCTGGTCTCCGCCGCCGTCAACGGAATTCTACCCCGCCGTTGCCGCCATAGCGAGTTCATCGCCGAACTAGGGTATGGACTCGATCATAGTGCTATCCCCGTGCAATTCCTAACACATTGTGTTCATTATGATTCTTACCACGATTGAAACGCTTCTATCTAGTCAAAACACTCTGTAGATTAGAGTCGAATTGAAAATTTAGGGTTAGGTTTCCGCCGAAACCATCTCGGACCATCCGAGTTGTGGAACTCGGTACCACCGATTCGGCTTAGGCCATTGCACATGTAATTTTCGGTCTGACCGAGAATTGCAAATCGGTGTGACCGAGTTCAGGACTTTGTGAAACCCGAGCAGTCTCGGTGCCACTGAACTGTGACTCAGTCTGACCGAGTTCACTAGTTTAGGTTCCAACAGCTGCTTCAGTATCACCGAGTTTACAAATCGGTTGATCCGAAATGCTTTCTGTGGAAAACTAAAACTAAGTTTTTGACTCATTCTTTCGCAAAAACCTCTGCATTTTGTGATGCTCATCCACTCTATCTCATCTATATCTATTCACAGGGTCTGCTGTCAGTGTTTGCAATATGTCTGATCAGAGTGATAGCCAGAACAGGTCAGAGGAGCAGGTTCACCTGAGTGAGGGCACTAGTCCCTCTAGCAGTTCAGATGATGGTAGCAGGAGCACTCCCAGCAACTTGCCCAAAGCTGCCACCAGAACAAGGAAGAAGAAAACTTCAGAGTCTGAGGATGAAGACTATGTGGCAGTTGAGGATGAGGCCACTTCCAAGAAGAAAGTGGTGAAGAAGGAATATAGCACTGCTGCTGCCACCAAGCCAGGGATGAAGATCAAAAGGCCAGTAGGAAGACAACGCATGTCAAAGGCCAGAGCATCTACTCAAGCATCTTTGGGATCTGAACCCAAAGAGGCTGCTGCAGAAGGGAAGAAGAGGAAGGAGAGGATCAAAAAGACCACTGCTAGAGTGCTTGGGAGATCCTCAATCATGAGAGATTTTAAAGAGGAAGAGGATGAAGAGGTTGCTGCACCAGCACCCAAGGCCCAGAAGCTTATGGGTGATGCTATCAGGACAGGGGCTGCTTCATCAAAGCCCAAAGAAGCACCCAAAGCAGCCTCCAAGCCCAAGAGTGCACCGAAGAGGAATACCAGGAGTATACCAGCTATTGAGAACAACAAGGCCCCAGTGCCTGAGGTTGCTGCTGATGAAGATGATGAAGCACAAGTCCTGAGGAAGCTCAAACCCAAGATTCCAGACCACAATGATGCTCATCCTGTGGCTGAGAACATGAAGATCAGGAGAGACTCAGGGTTAAGTCTATGGAGAGAGACAGATCCATATGCTACCAGGAGAAGGACTGTTGTTGATTACAGGTTCCACACAAAGGAACAGCAAGATTTCTATGAGACAGTGCTACTGGACAAGAAGCCTATAGTGTGTGAAATGAGGTGGGTCAACTGGAAGTGTATCAAGGAAAATGAGGAACACTATCCTGGTGTGTTTGACAGCTTCCGTGCTTGTGGAGTTGCAGACTTTGTTGGGCAGAAGCTCACAAAGTGGAATGAGGAGCTCATAATGCAATTCTACTCCACAGCACACTTCTATCCAGATGGCAGGATAGTATGGATGTCTGAAGGTACAAGGTACCACTCAACTATTGAGGAATGGGAAAATCTGATCAATGCTCCTAAGGAAGAAGAAGATGACTTGGATGTCTATGCCAAGAAGAAGATGGATCACAACTCTATGGCAAACATGTACAAGGAGATTCCTGAAGATGATCTTGAGACTCACCAGTTTGGGTCAGTAAAACACTTGCTGTCAGGGCTGCCTACAATCAATTGGATCCTTAGGCACACTCTCTTGCCCAAGTCTGGTGATCACAGAATGATCAGAGGCCATGCAATTAACTTGCTACATATATTTGATGTGCCACAGAAGTTCAAGGTCATGAGCCTCATAGTTGAGACTATCAAGAGGACTGCAGCTGACCAGAAAAGAAGTTGTGGATATGCCCCACAGATCCAGGAGTTGATAAACTCAAAGATGGGCACAGGCACATACCTATCTGTCCCGACTTTGAGGACAATCAAGTTGTGATGAATGAGAATGAACCATCATCAGTACAAGCTCAAGAGAAGAAGGAGAAAGCAAGGAAAGAGAAGGTTGCCAAGATGCCAACTCAAGACGAGGCATCTGAGTACTTTTGGAAAAGCAAGCAGGACCAGCTTGGTTACTTGATAGCATCAACTCTGAGGATTGAGAAGGGGTTGGCCACCCTGACTCAAAACCAAGAGAGCTTGGAAAGAATCGTGGAGCAAATATTCTATGATTTAGATGTCAAAGTAACTGAGATTCAGTCAGTTGTGGAGCAGCTACAAGATGATATGCAGGAGAGGAAGGGCAGAACAACCACTGATGCATTTGCCAGAGTGCCTCGAGATCAGAGATCAACTGCAGTACCAGTTCCAGAAACCAGAGCCATGTCATCTGCACCAGCTACAGCTCCAACGCAACCAGCTCCAGCACCTACTCCATCAGCTCCATCTACTTCAACTGAAGCCTTCGTCCTTGGCGTTCTCCGGACACCACCACCTGAAGACCAAGCCTGAGAGACGTTTTAGTGCTATGCATTTTCTATGAACTTTTTGGTAACTTGTTGCCAAAGGGGGAGAAAAATGTATAGATCATAGGCTTCGAGAGAGAGCGTTGCTTTTTATTCTCTCTTGCTTTGGTGATTGAACTTTGTTTGTCTTTTGATTGCTTGAGACACTATGCTATTATCTGTGAGACATTGATGATCATGTGGTTGATCATAAGCTACACTTATGCTTGTTAGATGATATTATCTTACTTATCCTTATATGATCATTCACTTTGCTTGATGATGAGTGCATGTATTTAATTCTTATCATTTTGAGCGCTCCACCAAGATGTATGTGACATGGAAGAGTAACCCATGATCCTAACTCATTGTGCATTTGCAGTCCATAGCAAATCTTAAGATATGCACAAATTTCGGGGGAGCTCTTGCTTTTCACATACCTCTCAAAGCGACAATATCTTTCACTCTTATTATCATTTGTCGAAGCTTTGATCTATATGTTGTCATCAATTACCAAAAAGAGGGAGATTGAAAGTGCAACTATCCCTGGGTGGTTTTGGTAATTCCTAACAACATATAGCTCATTGAGCTAACATTATTCCAAGATTAATATTTTAGGAAAAGCTCAATGAATGGCATGGCATGGATGAGGAAAGTGGATCCCTCAAAATTCTAAGGACAAAAAGTTTGGCTCAAGCTTCAAGATCAAGACTCTACATTTTATATTTTAGTGATCCAAGATCACATTGAGTCTATAGGAAAAGCCAATACTATCAAGGAGGGATGAGGTGTTGCTTAATTTTTTGCTTGCTCAAAATGCTTAGTGATATGCTCCAAAACCCTCAACTACCTTCCCACGTCCACATATGACCTAAACCAAAAGTCAAACTCGGCCCCACCGATTCTTTCTATCCGGCGCCACCAAGTTTCAAATGTCACAGCCACTGCCACAAACCCTAGGCAAATCGGTTTCACCGATAGGGATCTCAGTCTCACCGAGATGGGATTGTAATCTCTCTGTTTCCCTTCATAACGTTTCGGTCTTACCGAGATGAGCGATCGGTCCCACCGAGATTGCAATGTAAACTCTCTGTTTCCCTTTTGTAACATTTCGGTCTCACCAAGATGAGCAAATCGGTCCCACCGAGTTTACCTGTCCAACTCTTTGGTTAGCTTATTACCAAAATCGGTCCCACCGAGTTTGTGTAATCGGTCACAACGAAATTATGTTATGCCCTAACCCTAACCATATCGATCCTACCGAGTTGCATCTCAGTCCCACCAAAAATCCTAACGGTCACTAGGTTTGCTGAATCGGTTCGACCGATTTTAACCATTCGGTCCCACGGAGTTTGGCAAATTGTGTGTAACGGTTAGATTTTGTGTGGAGGCTATATATACCCCTCCACCCACTCTTCATTCGTGGAGAGAGCCATCAGAACATACCTACACTTCCAATACACATTTTCTGATAGAGAACCACCTACACTTGTGTTGAGGTCAAGATATTCCATTCCAACCATATGAATCTTGATCTCTAGCCTTCCCAAGTTGCTTTCCACTCAAATCTTCTTTCCACCAAATCCAAATCCTGTGAGAGAGAGTTGAGTGTTGGGGAGACTATCATTTGAGGCACAAGAGCAAGGAGTTCATCATCAACACACCATTTGTTACTTCTTGGAGAGTGGTGTCTCCTAGATTGGCTAGGTGTCACTTGGGAGCCTCCGACAAGATTGTGGAGTTGAACCAAGGAGTTTGTAAGGGCAAGGAGATCGCCTACTTCATGAAGATCTACCGCTAGTGAGGCAAGTCCTTCGTGGGCGACGGATGTGATGGAATAGACAAGGTTGCTTCTTCATGGACCCTTCGTGGGTGGAGCCCTCCATGGACTCGCGCAACCGTTACCCTCCATGGGTTGAAGTCTCCATCAACGTGGATGTACGATAGCACCACCTATCGGAACCATGAAAAAAACATCCGTGTCTCCAATTGCGTTTGAATCCTCCAAACCCTTCCCTTTACATTCTTGCAAGTTGCATGCTTTACTTTCCGCTGCTCATATACTCTTTTGCATGCTTGCTTGAATTGTGTGGAGATTGCTTGACTTGTGCTAAGGTAGCTAAAATCTGCCAAGAACTAAAATTGGGAAAAGGCTAGATTTTTATTTGGTCAAGTAGTCTAATCACCCCCCCCCTCTAGACATACTTTCGATCCTACAGAAGCCCCTGGTGTCGTGTTATGAGGGTTCGAAAACCAATCTCATGCATGTATGATGGGACGCCGGACTTGTCTAACTGTGTCCGTGGTCTTGACGACCTGCCATTTTTCTCGTTGGTGAGGCCGTCTAGTGTGCGGCTGTAAAAGCCGCCGCGTCCTCTTTCGTACGTGAAGAATGGTTAGTATTTCTGTGAACTATAATGGCGCCTCGTGGACCAGGCATCTTGAGCTTGAGGAAAGCATAATGCTGTATTGCGTTAAAACGAGTGAAAGCCGCCCTTCCGAGTAGCGCTTGAAAATCACTTCGGAATGGAGCGATGTGAAAAGTTAACGTTTCACTTCGGAAGTTATCGGGAGAACCGAATACCACCTCTAGTAGTAGAGAGCCCGTGCAGTGGGCCTCTTGGCCTGGTATTACTCCCTTGAAGGTAGTATTATTGCGGCTTATTTGTATCGGGTCTATCCCCATTTTGCAGACTGTGTCTTGATATATCAGGTTTAGATCACTGCCACCGTCCATTAGGACCCTTCTGAAATGGTACCCGTTTATTATTGGGTCTAACACCAAGGCCGTCAATCCTTCGCGCCGGATATTTGTATTGTGATCCCTACGATCAAAAGTTATCGGGCAGGCCAACCAGGGGTTGAGCCTATGGGTGATGGGCTTTATACTTGTAACGCCCTCGATGCGGCTATATCTCCCACGTGTCGAAGCACGACTTAGAGGCATAACCGCATTGAAAGCAATGTCGCAAGCGAGGTAATCTTCACACAACCCATGTAATACATAAGGGAAAGAGATACATAGTTGGCTTACAATCGCCACTTCACACAATATATGAATAAAGCATTACATCATCCAAATACAATCAGGGACCGACTACGGAGCCAAAATAAAAGAAGAACCCCAAATGCGACAAAGGTCCCCGATCGACCCCAACTGGGCTCCACTACTGATCAACTAGAATGAAAACAACACAAAGGACAAGATCTTCATCGAGCTCCTCCTGAGCTTGGTTGCTTCATCTGCATGGTCTCATCGGCACCTGCAATCTGGTTTTGGAAGTATCTGTGAGTCACGGGGACTCAGAAATCTCGCACCCTCGCGATCAAGACTATTTAAGCTTATGGGTAAGGTAAAGGTATGAGGTGGAGTTGCAGCAAGCGACTAGCATATATGGTGGCTAACATACGCAAATGAGAGTGAGAAGAGAAGGCAAAGCACGTTCGAGAAAGTATGATCAAGAAGTGATCCTAAAACAACCTACGTCAAGCATAACTCCAACACCGTGTTCACTTCCCGGACTCCGCCGGAAAGAGACCATCATGGTTACGCACGCGGTTGATGCATTTTAATTGAGTTAAGGTTCAAGTTATCTACAACCGGACATTAACAAATTCCCATCTGCCCATAACCGCGGGCACGGCTTTCGAAAGTTCAAATCCCTGCAGGGGAGTCCCAACTTAGCCCATGACAAGCTCTCACGGTCAACGAAGGAATAGACCTCCTCCCGAGACATTCCAATCAGACTCGGTATCCCGGTTCTACAAGACATCCTCAACAATGGTAAAACAAGTCCAGCAAAGCCGCCCGATGTGTCTACATCCTGATGGGAGCTGCACATATCTCGTTCTCAGGGCAACACCGGATAGGTCAAGCTACAAGTAAAACCAGCCCTCAAGTTTCCCTGAGGTGGCCCCGCAGGCTGCCCATTTCGGAGCAACACTTAGACAAGGTGGAGAATGGTAAAACCAAGGTTGGGCCTTGATGGAGGAGTTTTATTCAAAGCGAACTGTCAAGGGGTTCCCATTATAACCCAACCGCGTAAGGAACGCAAAATCCGGGAACATAACACCGATATGACGGAAACTAGGGCGGCAAGAGTGGAACAAAACACCAGGCATAAGGCCGAGCCTTCCACCCTTTACCAAGTATATAGATGCATTAATTAAATAAGATATATTGTGATATCCCAACAAGTAAACATGTTCCAACAAGGAACAACATCTCCATGTTCCAACAAGGAACAAACTTCAATCTTCACCTGCAACTAACAACGCTATAAGAGGGGCTGAGCAAAGCGGTAACATAGCCAAACAACGGTTTGCTAGGACAAGGTGGGTTAGAGGCTTGGTTCAACCATATAGGAGGCATGATAAGCAAGTGGTAGGTATCGGAGCATAGGCATAGCAAAAGAGCGAGCATCTAGCAAGCAAAGATAGAAGTGATTTCAAGGGTATGGTCATCTTGCCTGAAATCCCGCAAGGAAGAAGAACGATTCCATGAAGAAGACAAACGGACGTAGTCGAACGAATCCTCACAAACGTGACGTTATCGGAACTAACCCGAAGAAGCAACACCGGAAAGAAGCAAACAACATAGTAAACAACCAACACATGAACATGGCATGATGCACAACTAAGTATGATGCATGTCCGGTTTAATGATAGATGGCATATCAAAGTGCACAAGCAATCCTACAAATTAAGTGGAGCTCAATATGCATCGGGATGCATATTGACAAAACACCACATCAATTATTTAGTTCTCTCCCGTTTAAGTACTCAACAATATTAAATGTTGGTTAACATGGCAAGAGGTGAAGCATAACAAAACTATACCCATTAAATAGTTTAAGTGGGGCCAGATATAATAAACAACAACACCGGTAAATCCCCATATGCATTTAGCAAATTAAAGCAAACAACAAATTAAACATTTTAATTGTTGTTATCATGATGCGGATGACATGAACAAGTTTATGCAATTATTATTAAAAGTTGACAAGAGCATTATTATGAAGCATTTGACATCGTGGCGGAAACAAAAGGGGTGCCACGGCAACGATAACGAAAATGGTGCCACGGCAGCGTTCCAGTTCCGGTAACTCGATTGAGATACCGATGCAAAGGAGAAGTGTGCGGATGCGTGCAAAAAATGGTGGGGCGCTCCCGGATTCCGGGTGTCCCACGGGTTAGTGGCATGGAAAATGAGTGACAATACGGACACGGTGCAGACAAAGGGTGCATCTCATCCAACATGCATTCATGCGTTCACGGGCGTCGTCTCGGGGTTATACCTTTGAAGCGTGCGTTTTCGAAGTGTATCGAGTCGGCGTAGAGGAAGTAGTGGAAGTAGACGTTCTCGGACGTCGAGGGAAGTCGTGGTTCACGCGACGGTAGTGGTACAAGGTCGTCGGGGTACTTGCCGGTCCGGTCTTGACGGTCTCATTTTTGCGACGGTAATCGTTCACGTTCCGTGGAAGTTTGATTCACCGGTAAAGGATCTTGGCGGTCCAGAGGGGGTACTTGTCGGATCCACAACACTATGACTGTTCGTGGCAGAGGAGCTTGATGTTCATGGGTCTCCCAAAGGCGTCGTGGTACTTGGCGACATCCGATGCGTAGAGGTTCTTGGCAGTTTTGTGTAGACGGACTTGGCGCATCCGAAGGATCACACTTGTCGTCATGGGAACTTGGTGAATCCGAGGTCTTCGAGGTCGTTATCAGACTTGGTCAAATACATGACGTGGGTAGACGTTCACACGACGGCCTTCGCGACGGTAGTTGTACACGGTCCGATTTACTTGGCGTGTCGACATGTAGATGTAGCACTTCCGAAGAGGAACTTGGCATGTCCAAAATCTTCGGGGATAGGCCTTGGAGTTAGCGGTGGTCTCCTCGGGTCAACGACGATGTGCACGGGCCGGAACGCCCGGAGGCTTGGGCTGTTCCAGTCCAAGGAGTAGACACGCAGCAGGGGCTGCTAGCGGAGGCAGAGCCACGACGAGGAGGTGAAGGGAGCAAGCGCGAGGCTGAAAACGACGGCGCGGGAGGTTAGCGAGGCAGGGGAGCACCAACCTGGTGGAACTCCGGCGAACTTGGCGCTTGGGGGCTCCGAAGTGAGGAAGCTCCACGTCGTCCATGGCGGTGAGGCAAAACGGCGGAGGAAGCGGCGGTACACGGCTCACCGGCGAGCAGCAGGGTCGCCGGGCGGCGCGCAAGACCACAACGAGGCCGCGAGAGGGAGGGACGGCGCTAGGCAGTGGCTTGGCGACAGGGTCTCGCTCCTCTCTCTCCTTCTCTGGCTGACGGGGCAAAGGAGAGAACGAGAGAACGGCGCTGGTGGTTGGGGAGGTCTGGCGATGCGTGGAGAGAGCAGCTGCAGTAGAGCGCAATTCTGGCAGGGTCGAGGGAGGAGTGGCCGGCGGCAGCCTCGGGAAGGAGAAGGGGTGCTCGGTGCGACGGAGGAGGAAGGAGGTAGAGGGAGTCGAGGGAGATGGGGCGCGAGGAGAAGACGAGGGAGAGGAAAGGAGATCGGGTCTTGACTCTCCCTGGCGGCGCAAGCGAGGGGAGTCGGGAGAGAATGACGGGATGGGGGTCTCCTGGCGCTAGGTTACAGGAGGAGGAGGCCCGGCCTGGTGGGCTGTGAGGAAATGAATGGGCCGGCCTCGTTGGGCTTCCTCTTCTCCCACTGAGTTTTTTTAGCAAAAAAAGAATTAGAGAGAAATAAAAGAAAGAGAGGTGTTAGGGAAGGAATTTGGGCAGGAGGACAATTTTTCCGGAGTCATAAAAATATGAGGAATTTGACAAAAATGGCCTGACGATTTTTGGAGGAAGTAAAATCCACACGCGTTGGATTTAACTCGGTAAGTTCGAATTTCGAAACCCATTCAAATGAACTCCAAATGGGTTGAAATTATAGGAGGTGACCCTACACAATATATGTGATTTATGGGCAGATTTGGAACATTTATGGGTAAAGTAAAATTGCCACTCAATTTTACTAAAAGGCCCCAAAGGAAGAAGGGGAAGTTGAGAAGGATAAAAGGAAATTTTAAGAACGGTGCATATGTGTTTGTGGGTGATTCCAAGCCAATGGAATGGTTTAATATAGCTCCCTAAATATCGGGAGGGTATGTTATAAAGAGAACTCACCATGTGAATTCCCTCGGTTTAAATGGATCGAAGATCCATACGGTTTATTTAGTTGAGATGCAAAAGACTTATGGCATGCTGACATGATGCAATGCACATGATGCAAAGATGAAAGCAAAGAAACAAACAACTCACACTTCGAAAACCCGGAAACCACAGAAGGCATCTGAAGCTCCGGTCTTGGGGCGTCACAATGGCGCGTGTGCATCGGGGTGCGTGATTGCTTGCCCCTTTGTCACCTGGATCATGTTTACTGTTTTAACCTCTGGCGGGAGCTTTTTCTGTCCTCCGGCGCTTTGCTGGCGAGGTTCATCCTCGTCTTCACTTGGTGTCTCTTCCCCTTTGTGTTCGGCGTTTAGCTTACCGGCCTTCTTTAAGACCTAACATTCTCTGTAGGTATGATTTGCAGGTTTGTCTGGGGTGCCGTGAATCTGACAGAGTTTGTCAAGAATTTTGTTTAGGCCAGATTATCCTTCTCTGCTGCCCTTGAAGGGCTTTTTCTGCTGACCTGGTCGAGAGCCCCTGAAGCCGATGTTTACCGCCGTGTTATCTGGGCTACCTTCTTTATTCCGATGCTTGTTTTTGTTGCGTCGTGGTTTACCATTACCATCCCTGACTTCTGATGTGCTTGGGTCGCTGGTGCTGCTACGGGCCAACCAACTGTCCTCACCTGCACAAAAGCGGGTCATGAGGCTTGTTAAGGCTGCCATTGTTCTCGGTCTTTCTTGACCGAGGTGTCTGGCGAGCCATTCATCTCGAACGCTGTGTTTGAAGGCTGCTAAGGCTTCGGCATCCGGATAGTCGACAATTTGGTTCTTCTTAGTGAGGAACCTATTCCAAAGCTTTCGGGCGGACTCTCCGGACTGTTGGATTATATGACTTAAATCGTCTCCATCCGGAGGTCGGACATAAGTCCTCGAGCTCCTCCCAACTTCCAATTGAGTTTTCGGGGAGGCTTTCCAGCCAGTGCCTAGCTAGCCCTTTAAGCTTGAGGGGCAAGTATTTAATGGCATGGAGATCGTCTCCACAAGCCATATGGATGTGGAGGATGAAGTCCTCTATCCAGACTCCAGGGTTTGTGGTTCCGTCGTACGCCTCTATGTTCATCGGTTTGAATCGCTCTGGGAATTCATGATCCAGTACCTCATCAGTGAAACATAAGGGGTGTGCAGCACCCCTGTATTGGGATGCGCCATGGTGTTCAGATGGTTGTAGTATTCGGTGTTGGTTGTGTACCGTAGCACGCTTCCTAGATCCGTAGATAGATCTTGTCACGCCTGATTTTTGAAGCAAGTTCTCACGTAGATCGTATGTTGACTTATGCGTGACTTTGTTAGCCGCTCTATCACGTTCACAGGGTGATGGATCCAGCCGGTTGGCCGTATCACTTTTCGGCTGTATGGGCTCTAAGGCCTCATCGTCGAATTCCGGTAATAGCTTGCGCTTTGGGTAGCTTTTTGGATGGTAACTTCCACCATATTTTGTTACTTTGTTCCACTTGTGGTTGAGCATATCTTGTGCGACCTTGAGCCTTTGCTTTTGTTTCTTCAGGCTTCTCGCTGTGGCAGTAAGCCTTCTGCGGAGGTTCTCTTGCTCCAAGTGTTTTTCCGAGATGATGTGTTCATCTTCGTCCGGACTGCTTTCTTCCCTATACGAGGATTGATGAGGCTTATCTTTGGCGTCATCATGTTCGGATGTCGGATCCGCACTATGTTTGCAATTTGCATCTTGATCATTTTCTGCCACCGGGGGGGTGTAGTTGTCGTCTCTTCCAGAGTCGTGTGGACTATTATTGTCGCTGTTCTTGATATGGCGGGGCTTAGAGCGGCGCCAGTGACGTCGGCGCTTGGGTTGCTTCTTGGAGGGGTCATCCTCCGTCTTCTCATCGCCATTTGCTTCATTGGGGGTGTCCACCATGTATATATCATATGATGAGGTGGCGGTCCAGTGCCCTGAGGGTGGTGGATCCTGTTCGTCTCCGGGTTCGTCGTCCATACCGTCGAAGTCTTCGGAGCTGAAGTCGAGCATGTCGGTTAAGTCGTCGACAGTGGCTACTAAGTGGGTGGTGGGTGGGCAGCGAATTTCCTCGTCGCCCGCATCCCATTCTAGCCGGACATAGTTCGGCCAAGGTTCTCCTGACAGGGAGAGAGACCTTAAAGAATTTAGCACATCCTCGAAGTGTGAGTGCTGAAAGATGTCCGCGGAGGTGAACTCCATGATCGGTGCCCAGTCGGATTCGACGGGCACGGATATGAGCGGCTCAGAGTTCATGGTCATAGATGAATCCAGTGGTTTGGCGACACGGCTCTCATAGGGGGTGAAGTCAGTATCCGGCTCTATCACCATTGAGAGTGCGGCCTCCATGGTGGGGTCCATCCCTCCGCTCTCTGATGGCGCCACTTGCTCCGGATTGATGGACGGAGTAGTTGCGGATGCGATCTCCTGAATATTGTCCGATAGCAGAGTTACGTCATGCTCGTCAAGACTGTATGGCACGTCCGACATGGGCTCGAATCCGTCGAAGATCAAGTATCCACGGATGTCGGCCATGTAGTTCAAGTTTCCAAATCTGACCTGATGGCCAGGGGCGTAGCTCTCAATCTGCTCCAGATGGCCAAGCGAATTGGCCCGTAGTGCAAAGCCGCCGAATATGAAGATCTATCCGGGGAGCAAAGCCTCACACTGGATCGCATCGCTAGCGATGACCGAAGGAGCCATCAAGCCTTATGGTGATGACACAGTGGAACTCTCAACGAAAGCACCAATGTCGGTGTCAAAACCGGCGGATCTCGGGTAGGGGGTCCCGAACTGTGCGTCTAAGGCGGATGGTAACAGGAGGCAGGGGACATGATGTTTTACCGAGGTTCGGGCCCTCTTGATAGAGGTAAAACCCAACGTCCTGCTTGATTTTTCTTGATGATATTAGTATTAAAATAGTAGATCTACCACGAGATCAAAGAGGCTAAACCCTAGAAGCTAGCCTATGGTATGATTGTCCGTTGTCCTACGGACTAAAACCCTCCGGTTTATATAGACACCGGAGGGGGCTAGGGTTACACAAGGTCAGTTACAAAGGAGGAGATATACATATCCGTATTGCCTAGCTTGCGTTCCACGCCAAGTAAAGTCCCATCTGGACACGAGACGAAGTCTTCAATCTCGTATCTTCACAGTCCAACAGTCCGGCCAAAGGATATAGTCCGGCTGACCCCTTAATCCAGGACTCCCTCAGTCACCAAAATAGAAAACGTAGAGTCCTGAGCTTGAGCTTGAGCTAATCATTTGTCTTCATCATCTTGAAGGGGTTCCACATCCTCTAGTCCACGCCACTCCATTGTTAAACTTATCTGAAACATACTAGATGAGAACATTAGTCCAACAAGAGATATGTTGACATTAATTACCAAAACCACCCAGGGAGCACTTGTGCTTTCAATCTCCCCCTTTTTGGTAATTGATGACAACATACATCAAAGCTTTAGATAAAGATATAGAGAATAACCAGTAAAGCTTTGGAAAGACATGTAGCATGCATAGGCTCCCCCTACATGTATGCAATCATGCAAATATGGAATATAGGAGCATGTGAATGCATAAGCATGATAAAGTAAGCAATGTGTTACATGTATCTTGGCTATATGCATCAGAGCAAAAGATGTGAATATAAGAAATGTACCTACATGCTCATGAGTCCTTCTTGCACATAGTATGTACATCAGCAAGAAATCCTCATGCACATGAGTGTGATGCATATACTTACGTTGTGGTCTTGAGTTGGCTTAGGAAGGAATGAACCGGAGTAAACAAGGTTAGATAACACAGATACATTGTACAAGCCAGAGCAAACAAAAGAGACCACAAGAGTACCAAGACTGGGATGACATGTAGAGAGTGAGTACTAAGTACTCTATTGGATATAGACATGTCCCCAAGGGAAAAAGATATGCAATGAATTCAAAGATTTCCTTCCCTAGCAGTCTTTCTCCCCCTGAATCTTGTATTGGATAATGGGAAAACATAGGGAAACAAAATCAGAGCAAAAAAGATCATAAATATAAACATAACATAGTCATGTCTTTCCCCTCTTAAAGACATGTGACTTATCTCCTCTTGAACACCAAGCATCTGGGGCCTCTGATGAGATTACCTCTCTCTCTCCCTCTTTGAAGAGAATAAGCTTTGATGTGATCTCTCTCCCCCTTTAACATCAATTTCCAAGAAGGGATCTTCTAGAGTGTGAGCAAAAGGTTTGGTCCTTGAGTCACACAGCAAAGCAGCATATAGATTGTGATGCTGGTAGAGGACAAGAATCATCGAGTGGAGCTGGAATAAAACTACTGGAATATATGGCAATTTGTCTTCTCTATAGTGAAATCGGTGATACCCAGTTGTAGTCTTCGGTGGTACCGAATTGGTTTGGTGTGACTGAAAGCAATAGATCGGTATGACCGAGTTCAACACAGAGAGAACACTTGTCACCTCAGCTCACTAGGCAAATAAGATCTCACAAAGATTTGCAAGGAATTAACTGGAAGATTTGTAATGAATTGGATGCCGAAAATTCAGAACTAAACAGATAAAAAGAAAATCTAGATGAAGTTTTTTTTTGAAAAAAGGAAAGGGAATGAATATGCAAAGGACAAATGCAAAAACTCATGGAAACACTAGAGAACTTCATCTAGAATTGGGCGGTGACAAAGTCACCTATGTTAGAGTATATTGACTAAGGAGTCAAGTGAGAACACTTGATCATAAGTCATACTCATCATTTAAGCTCAAAATGTGGTTACCATTTTTCGTTTAAGTATTTGATGTATTCACATCTTGTTGAGTTGCTTTGACCTATGACTTGAGGTAAATCTTCTCTAAGATGGAATGACATACCTTGGGTGGTGGTGTTGATCTTGATCATGTAGTTGAACTTGCATGGGGTGCTCAAAGTTGATATAGAGCATGAATGGTTGGGAGCACCACTTGGACTTGAATTC